>NW_015505597.1:5417-34760 GCF_001515645.1 Sinocyclocheilus grahami
ACTGGGTGATCGATCAACTCTCAATCAGGAAATAATAAACAAAAGGATACTCCTCGTAGCTTTAGCCATCTTCTTGAACTGGAAATCCCGAAACACTATTCACATAACGCATTGGAAAAATTTGCTCACAGACTATATTTCGCTAGAACATTTCTCACCTCTTTACAACTATACTTCAGAACCACAGCACTCCAGATCAGACCTCATTCAACTTTTACAAATCTGACATTTATATCACGTTTGATTGCTTATTGATTATTGCAGATATTTTTTTATCTAGTGTGTGATTCAGAAACACTATTCACATAACGCATTGGAAAAATTTGCTCACAGACTATATTTCGCTAGAACATTTCTCACCTCTTTACAACTATACTTCAGAACCACAGCACTCCAGATCAGACCTCATTCAACTTTTACAAATCTGACATTTATATCACGTTTGATTGCTTATTGATTATTGCAGATATTTTTTTATCTAGTGTGTGATTCATATTAGATGCATATTTATCATCCTTGGTTTAATTATTGTATCCTTTTCTTTGCAAAGTATTATTTGCTCGCATACATATTTCTAGAGAACTGAAAATAATAACGGAATAAAAAAAAAAAAAATCACCCTTGATCTCCCAAGCGAGGCCATATCTATCTTTAACTTGCCTTTTTTCCATTTGCCTACCACGCTTGTGTCCTAGTGAGCATATGCAGATGCTGAGCTTAGAATGGTGTTAGACTTGTACATGTCTGACTTATTAGATCTCATTGGTATTATCTGTATTCGCTTCAAGTCATCACTGATTACTGTTATTATTATTCTTATATCAACAAATTTCACTGGCCAACATCCTTTATTATCTGCTGATTCCACTTGCATCAGTATGATCAATAAATGATCATTTTTCGGTTCCAATTTTTATCTCCAGGGAACCAGTGTTATTTTAGTATCATTGAGATACTATTATAGTTTTTATTAATATTTTGAATTAGTTTTAAATAAAATGTCCATTCAACTTCCATAATTTTAAAGTTATAGTGATTTTTGTTGTGTTTTTGTCAGTTATGAATGTCAAAATATGTATATATATTGTTTTTATGACGTTTTATGAGTTTTTTTAAATAGTTTTAGTTCAACTAAATGCAAATGAGAAATGTTGTCATATAGCACCTAGCTGAAATAAGTTAAATATAAAAAGTGTGTGTATATATATACTTATATATAGTTTATAAGTATTATTCATGGTTTTAGTTCACTATAGTGTCCCTGTTTAACTCTCAGGTTAATGTATATGAACTCTATATAATTGATGATTAGTGAGGTCTATGCAGTGCTCTAGACAAAAATTATTGTATGTGCAAAAAATCAGTATTGTTTTTGCCTCTTCAGTTTCTAGAGTCCAGTCCACCATGGATGTACGGGCAGGACTTTTTCTCTACTGGCTTCACAGTATGACTTTAAAGTTTTCTTTCCATACATTATATGAATAAATGATTTTAATCATTTTAGAATTTTATTAGAAATAATAATTTCTATTAAAATGTTAACTTCTTTACATGCTTTTTAAAAAAAAGTTTATTAAAGGAATATTTCACCCAGAAATGAAAATTTACTGTTAAATTACACATCCTCAGATGTCGGTGACATTTTTCAGTGGAACAGTAAAGAAGATTTTTTGCTTAACCCACAGTCCTTGGTGTTTCATAATATGCAAGTCCATGGCTACCATCACTTTGAGAGTAAAAAAAAAAGGCAGATACAAAAACACTAAATGAATCCCCTCAACTCCTGGCGAGGTCTTATGAGGCAAAATGATCAGTTTGTATAAGAAACTGAACATTATTTACAATATTGTCGTTCCTAATCCAGCCTCAGGCAAACGGTCCCGCAGGCTCGTGCTCATTATGTACTGTACAGTACGTTGTGCATATGAAACAAAAAAATTTTCTAAATAATGTTCTGTTTCTTACACAAACTGATTGTTTGCTTCATAAGACTTACATATATTGTCAGGAGCCTCTGGGATTCATTTAGTTTTTTGTATCTGCTTTTTTTGGCACTCAAAGTGAAGGTAGCTCTGGACTTGCATTTTATGAATCACCAAGTATACCATTGGGTTCAACTAAAAAAGATCTTTACTGTTGTACTGAATAAAGAAAGTCACCTGCATCTTGTGTTGATTAGTAAATCAACAGCAAATTGTAATTTTTTGGGTGAACTCAACTCCTGGCGAGGTCTTATGAGGCAAAATGATCAGTTTGTATAAGAAACTGAACATTATTTACAATATTGTCGTTCCTAATCCAGCCTCAGGCAAACGGTCCCGCAGGCTCGTGCTCATTATGTACTGTACAGTACGTTGTGCATATGAAACAAAAAAAATTTCTAAATAATGTTCTGTTTCTTACACAAACTGATTGTTTGCTTCATAAGACTTACATATATTGTCAGGAGCCTCTGGGATTCATTTAGTTTTTTGCATCTGCTTTTTTTGGCACTCAAAGTGAAGGTAGCTCTGGACTTGCATTTTATGAATCACCAAGTATACCATTGGGTTCAACTAAAAAAGATCTTTACTGTTGTACTGAATAAAGAAAGTCACCTGCATCTTGTGTTGATTAGTAAATCTACAGCAAATTGTAATTTTTTGGGTGAGCTATTCAAAATCAGAATTTTTTTACTAATTGTATCCTTATTATTTTGCAGTTATTTGCGCAGGCGTGTTTGCTGATGTTTGGAAGGTACATGTAGAGCCTGAAATGAAGGCTCTGGTCTCATCTTGTGTCGTGTTGCCCTGTTCATTCAAATACCCTGTTCAAGAACAGCCCTCTGATCGTATAAGAGCTATGTGGCACATGAAGGACAACTGGAATGAAATTATTTTTCACAAAGACCCTACAAAGGTTAAAGACAGTTTCAAGGGTCGTACAAAACTGATTGGTTCACTGGGTCGTTCCAACTGCTCCTTGGAGATTGATAAGGTCAAAAACCATGACAATGGCCCGTATTGTTTCAGGGTGGAATTAGAAACATCTCAAAAAGACAAGTACTCCTTTGTGGAAAACTGTGTTTCAATTACAATGATCGGTAAGTAAGTGTGCTTTTGAGCTCTCAACCTGTGATTACAACAACTAAATAGGGTACAAAATAAGAAAGCAGCCTAAATGTGAATCATTCAAAATGCATTTACAGAGCAAGCATCAAAACCAGAGCTGCAGGCTGAGCAGTCTGTGCCGGAGGGTGAACCTGCAGTCTTCAAGTGCTCTGTCCGGCACACCTGTCCGTCCTACCAGCCCACTCTCACCTGGAGCCACATTGGAAAAGCCGTCATGAGCTACAAGGACATTAGTCATGGAAACTGGGAAGCAGAGTCTGTCCTGACCTTCATCCCTCAAAAAGAGGATGATCACACCTCTATCACATGCACAGTCAAGCACCACGGGAATGTCGAGGGCGAAGTGACAGCGACTCACCGTATCTTTGTGAAAGGTACAACAATACAACTGTTCTTTGTAAATCATGTATATATCAATAGAAAATTATTTCTTAGTGATTAAAAAAATTATATATATATTTTTTTTCACCAGAACACGCAACTCTCAGTCACATCCTCATTCCATCCATCTCTGGTCTTGGAGCTGCTCTTTTAGTTGGATTACTGTGTTTCTTCATTGTCAAGAGATATAAGTGAGTCTGGACCTGACTTATAAATAACATAAATATCAGTGACTAATAAAAAAAAAGACAGTCTTAAAACAGTTTTACACTGTGAATGAAAATGATGCACAAATGAGTGATTTCTGTTAAAATACTGCACTTGTCTGTGAGGATTTGAGAATGCATTATGACACTCTTGTATGTTTCGGTAATTGTATTTATTTATGACTCAAATCGTTCCCAGGAAGCGCATTGCAGATCTCCAATCCAGAAATGACAATGGGTGAGCATTACCAGCAGTTCTACCTGGAACATTATTGTGCCTCAGTCTGACTTTAAAATTATTTTAAAATGAGGCTTTTTTAAGTCAATGTCAGTGAACTTTGATACACCAGGTACTGTATATAACATCACAACTTATTTTTTTCAATAGAAAATGAATAGAAGATACATAGGAAAGACATCTAAACTCATTGGGTTATTAATACATGTTACAATAGAAAATATTAGTAAATTGTTTTTCTGTTATAAAAAGAGATAAAGACAGATATTAAACTATGGTAGTGCGCTATTTTGAATGGGGTGGAGAGGGGAAGTATATTGTTTAAAGATGCTTCCTGCTGATAAAAGCACACAGATCTGTTTTCGTCTACAGTTCCTAATTAGAATAGTTAAAACATGACAATAAAACTTGACAATAGGACGCCATACGTTAACAATCTGTCTGAAAGTAAAAATCATCATAATTGTTTTACTAAGTCTTAAATGTTTTTTTAGAGTGTGGAGTCGACTATCAAGAATGTCTCGCAGGTAATTAGTATATTTTTGATTGTTTTTAAACTGCATTGCATTGATCAACCTCCATCAGTTATGAATGAACTTGCCATTCTTCTATGTGATCACCAGGTTTCGTTCAGATGGCGGCAGCAGTGGTCCTGGTGGCAGAGAGCAGAGGCAAGTACACAACAGCTTCTAATGCGTTCTTCTGCAACAAACCGGGACATAACAGATCCTCTGGCGGGAAAATACTCAATCTATGGCATGTTTTGGATTTTAGTTATGGTTGTTTTTTAGACAAAGATATAGTTACAATTATTAGCAGGAGTTGAAGGTGTTGTACACAACAATTATTTTAGATTAATCTGTTCAGAATGTTCAGATGCCATGAGTATGTGTATAAAACTGAGTTGTTCTGATGACAGGTGGTATTTTGATAGAATATTATTATAATTATTTGCTTTTAACTTTGACATGTTGCAATTTTCAAAAGTAATAGCACTTAAAGTTTAATGTTATATCCCATGTCTGTAGAATTAATCTATTTCTTGTAAATTAAAGTTTAATATGAACATACACTCTAAAAAATGCTGGGTTAAATGCAACCCAGTGCTGGGTAACATAGGGACAAACCCAGCAATTGGGCTGTTTTGACCCAGCGGTTGGGTTACTAACATGAAGGTTGGGTTAAACTTTTAACCCAACCGCTGGGTCAGAACAACCCTATTTTACCCAGCACTGGGTTGTATTTAACCCAGCATTTTTTAGAGTGTAATATTAATGTTTGTAACTTTTTGTGTCTTATATGTAAGCTAAGGGTAACACTTTATTTTAGAGTCTCTTAACTAGCTGCTTATTAGCATGCATATTACTAGAATATTAGCCATTTATTAGTACTAATTAAGCACACATTAATGTCTTATTCATTATGACTTTATTCTACATACCTAATCCTGCCCAGTACCTAAACTTAACAACTACCTTAATAACTAATAAGCAGCAAATTAGGAATTCATTGATGGAAAAGTCGTAGTTAATAGTGAATAAGTGTTCCCTATTCTAAAAGTGTTATCCGTGTTGCTTACAGTATCTTTAGTTATTGAAAAAATTGCCACTGTACTGTCCTAAAAAAAAATCTATATTCAGCACAGAATACAGCATTAGTTTTTAAATAGAGATATAAATGTTTCACTACCGGTTCACTAGCTGTTAAATTAACACTTATCAATGTCTATTAGTGTAGCTGTGAGTGGTAGCTGTGTGAAACATTCATCTGTAAATGACGATATGACTAGATTAAATATAAAAATGCATTTTTTTTCTCATTTGCATTTTTCTATTCCTCTTTTTGATTTAGGAGGTCTATTTGGAGTAGATTTTCAAGGTACCCACACACTGCCTTATCAGCCTGTTAAGGATATCATCTTATTTTTGTCATTGCAAAGAAAGACTAGGCTTTTTTTTTGAGCCTGGTATCTGCTTCTTGTCTGAAACACAAATTAAAACATTAAAAATGAAGTGACTATTGTGTTCTTGAAACATTATGGGATTATGTTCAAGTTAGCCGTTCAAAACACGACAATATGCTATGCAGCCCAATGTTTTCATACCTAAAAAAAATATATATATATAACTGAAAACACTTATATATATTTTGCTGATCCTAAAGACCAATGTCTATTTTTCCTATATTTTAAAGGAGAGGTCAAGGGCATCAAACTGACAGGGATTTTGACAACAAGTAAGTATTTGCATGTTCATTATGAATGACTATTTGTAAATTATATATATATATATATATATATATATAAGTGTTTCAGAAGTTTGTAACATGCTTATCCGATAGGGTTTAAGTATATATATATATTTTTTTTTTTTTAAGGATTATTTACCAGATTTGATTTATCATAGTGTTATATGTTAATAAAAGTGGAGGTCTGATTCCAATAAATGTTTTTGTGAATGTTTATTCTGTAAAACAGTAAAGCATGGCTCTAGCAATGCCAATGTCATGGGTTCGATTCTCAGGGAAAACATCTTTTTTTTTCTGTCCACATCCACTGTGTTATGGACAGTTACTTCAATATACCTAAGCATTTTTTTGGTCATGTTTTACTGGAGTATGACAGAGGTTTCTGAATCTTCACAGGGCAAACAACGTATGTACAGTGTCAGGAAACAAGCCTTTCTCCAAAACTCGAATGCCATCACCAAAGAGGTATGGAGCATATGAAATATCTTACTGACTGCCTATTCATGGCATTGAATGACTCATATCTGTACTCAGTACTCAAATATTCTCTTTGCTACAACAGTCCAGTATCTTGTGTAATTAGATTTTTATCAATGTTTTATTTTAGTTAAATTCAGAATGTCTTTGCACCCCCCCCCCCCCCCCCCCCAAAAAAAAAAAAAAAACCCTCTTTTTTTTTTTTTTTTTTTTTAAATAAGCCAACTGCTGTGATCAATGTATTTATTTATTTACAAATTCCTTTTCACATGATTCACCTCAGTGAGGCCAAATCACATTCTGTGAGTACATACTTTATCATTCTTTTCCCATTACTTCATGTGAAAATCTTTTTAGTATTGTTAACATCTGTTGTTTAGTGCTTGATTTCTTGTTGGTCATACATTTTATCTCATTACTCATAACTGACATGTGTTATTTCCTATTAAATCTGATTTCTGAATCTCTCTTTTCCATTAAGGCTCACAGTTACGATGATGAATACACCAACACAGTAGACCTCAACTTATATGGAAATATCTGAGGAAAATGCCTCATTTTAGATAATAATAATAATAATAATTCATTACATTTATATAGCGCTTTTCTAGGCACTCAACTTTACATTGTCAGGGGGTATCTCCTCATCCACCACCAGTTTGCAGCATCCACCTGGATGATTGCTCAAGGTCCAAGATGAACACAGTAGACCTGACATGTTCAGGAGTGTTGCATTTTAAGCCTGACCTATAATGCCTACACATGCATATAGTACAGTATTACTGTATTTACATATTATTATGATGCTTACATTGCAAAGTTATAACAAATTAAGTACATAATAGTTATATATAGTGCTAACATACTTTTTAATATGTGAGAAACATTTAAACATTTTTTGCTAACCTTAAGCTGAAAGTTAAAGGTGTCATGAATTGAGAAATGTAATTTCCCTTGATCGTTTGATATATGTCAGGTCAATGAACTATAAAAAAAACATCCTGTAAGTTTCAGAACTCAAAACTTTCTCGTTGGCTCAAAAACAGCTCTTATTGAAACCAAGCTGCCAAAACATCTCGTTGAGACGTTCTTGTTCTGAAAAACAGACTGCTCTACAGAGATGGTCAAAAACAGGATCGCAAATAGCCTATTACTTCTAAATTGTTGTTTTTTTCTTCTTGCTAACAATATAAGTGGACCTAAAATGAACTTTATAAAATAATAATAAAACAAATGCAGTTCATGACCCCTACTGTATTTTTATTGTCATTTTTGATAAATAATTTGTGAGATGTTTGTGTGAATAATTTCAGATATGTTTTTGTGTGTTTATTTTAGTGAATTATGGACCAAAAATACTAAAATGTATGTTTTTTTTTTAAATAACATCGTTACATTTAATTTGTACCGTGCAGCCTAAAGGTTTAATAAAGCATGATGCAATATATAAACTGTTACTCATTGGCGTGTGGTTATTTGGCGTGTAATTTCTCTTACTCTCGGGGGAGTCGTGGCCTAATGGTTAGAGAGTCGGACTCATAACCCAAAGGTTGTGGATTCGAGTCTCGTACCGGCAGGGATTGTAGGTGGGGGGAGTGAATGTACAGCACTCTCTCCCACCTTCAATATCACGACTGAGGTGCCCTTGAGCAAGGCACTGAACCCCCAACTGCTCCCCGAGCGCCGCAGCATAAATGGCTGCCCACTGCTCCGGGTGTGTGTTCACTGCTGTGTGTGTGCAGTGTGCACTTTGGATGGGATAAATGCAGAGCACTAATTCCGAGTATGGGTCACCATACTTGGCCACATGTCACTTCACTTAATTTCTCTCATTCTCATCTCATGCTCTGTTTTGACAGGTTGTTTCAGAATAGAATTTTCACCAAGCAGAATGTCATTTCATCTTAAATTCTGGACGTTCCTGCTTTTTTGAAATCACGATTAAAATGAGTTACAAATAAGAACTCATGAATAAACCACCAATCTATCATTTGTATATTCACAACTGTCTTGATCAAGACAAGAACATTGTGTATGTTACCTCATTTGGCAATACCACAGACAGGCATTAAAACTTTCTAAACACAACTAAAACGTATTAAAATGTATTTTAATGGGTTTTAGTGATTCGGGATACTTTTTAACACCTCAACAAATCAATTAAACAACTGTCAAAGTTTAGCAAGTAAAATGTACTGTACATGCCCTAACCTTACTTAACCAGAGTGATGACTGATGTTGTTTTATTCTTTATTTGCATCTAAAGGGTTTGTCTAGTTTTATCAAGCAGCACATGCATACTGTACTATTCAAGTTATTTCAAAACCCAAAGCTTGAAAAATTTACCATTTTAATGGGTATTTGTACGGAGTGGACTATACAGCAGTCTTAGCCTTAATTAGCATAGACTGTCTACAATTAGTTCACAATGCAACACTAGGTGTGAAATCCTTATTTGGAAGAAAAGAAAATATTCCTTTTTTTTTTACTATGACTCAACCATGCTTGAGTCATAGTAAAGAGTGTTCACACCTCCTCTCATAGGATGTTCTTCATATAATTGTGCAGAGTTTTTGTCTTTCACAGTCTCTCACATTTTGCAGGGCTTGGCATAGAACTTTTCTATCCAATCCATTTGTTTGTGAATGAGACTTCATTAAGAAGGTAAGAATGGAAATAAAAGTATATTACATTTTATTTAACCAAAGTCTTAAGGTTTCATTTTCCATAAATTTTAGCCCGATTTGTCTTGCTTTGGTGGCTCCACTTATAGCATAAAATAACATGTAATAATATAATAATAATGTAAAACAACAGTTGTTTTTGTTTTTACTTAAGGGCAAACCCAGGATCGTGATGGGACCTCTGCTACTTAAACTGCTTTTACAAGGTATAATTTTTTCTCTCTTTTTCTTCATAGATGCCGTTGATAAGGGTACAGTACATCAAATCTAGAAAGGCTATTTATGAAATGTATCAAAAGTGGTGTTTTTTTTCAGGTCAGGTCTTTTGTTCTGTCTTCCCCAGTGCTGCCTCTTTGTAATTTTACTGTGTTTAAGATTGTGCATAAAATCTAAATTGCAGATAAGAAGATTAGATATTTACATCAGATAAGCCAAGGAATTTGACAGTCACCAGTGTATGTCACTTCTCAGATATTTCCAGACCACAGGCAAACACTGATTCAACGCCGGCAAAAACAAGAGCCGAGCAATGCCACCAGATACTGATGAGGAAACAAACTGACACAACAAAATCTGAAAAAAAAAATAATAATAATTTGTCAGTGCAGTGTGAATTGGCTTAAAATAATAAGTTATAAATGCTGTAATACTGATTAAATGTTGGGAAGTGTTCCAGATATTGGGTGGCATGCAACAACCAGTATAAATATAAATGCAGTAATAAAAATGTTTTGACCGAACCGGTCTAATATGGTCATACTTCCTGGTTCTTGTGAGGACTCTAGTTGCTGTATTTTGGACCAGTCTATTAAGCGTGCAGGGCAAATCAAAATAAGAGAATAAATTAATGTTGTGGGATCTTTTTTTTCGGGTAATTTGCAGGGAATCCTACTTGACGCATTTTCAACCACCACTTGACATTTGTCCACTCAACATTAGTTTTTTTCTGTAATAGTTTTGGATGTTCACTATATTGAGAATGTGCAGAGAACATGTGGTTAGAAAACAAAAAGAAATACTTTTGAAAAAGTTGGCTTAATCTACCTGCCATTAATGTTCTCCAACTTTTGTCCCACAGGTGTTCTGCTGAATGATGCTTTGGCATGGTATGTGAGAATGCCATTGGAAATTCGTGGCCTCAAAGGTTCCTGTCTGGTTATACCATGTTCTTTCAGCTACGCATCATACCCACCCAAAAACCCACATAGAGTTGTGTGGTATCAGTGGGTCTCTATAGGTTATCCTTTAGTTTATGATCCATGGTATCCAAATGATGTCATTGAGAAGTTCAGATGGAAAACTAGTTTATATGGTGATCCATCAAGTTGGGATTGCAGTCTGCTGATCAAAAACCTTGAACTGTCCCACCATGGAGAGAAATTATACACATGGATTGACCCTGAAAATGTTGGAAGGTTCACCTACAAATTTTATGACGTCACCTCTACTATTGTTGTTGACAGTATGTAAATATTCTTGTGGTTGCCATTAATAACCATAACAATAGACCCATTGACTGTCTTCTAACCAATTTTGGGGTTTAAACTGATATTATGTATTAATACCAATGTTTCTGTCAATTGTAGCACAGCCACATCAGCCCAGCATTTATATTTATGGAGGTGAAAGGACGGGTGACACAGTCACAGTAGCATGTTCAGCTTCCCACACGTGTCCATACAGCAAACCAACAATCACTCTGAGCGGTATAGAAGGAACTGACGAAATCAAGGATGAGTCTAAAGACAGTCTGTGGAAAATCACTCTGATACGCACAGGTGTCTTAAAGGCAGAGCGCTCGACTATTAAGTGTTCAGTAACACATTATGGTGGCATAACAGTGACAGCTACAGAGGACAAAAGTGCAGAATGTGAGTAAACACAAATATGAACTGTTATGTATGCTATAAGCTATAAGTTCACTATCAATGAGACAGTGGAACCTATTACAAGATTTCAGTTCAATTTCAGGTGCTCATCATAAAATAACGATTGAGCCTGAACTGGCAGATGTCACAGAGGGCGTCGCAAAGAACTTCATTTGTAGCGTCTACCATTCCTGCCAGAAAGAGAATCCAACCATCACATGGAACTATGAGAACATGCAGGTCACAACGGGGAACAAAAAACTCTCTGGTTTAGATCAGATCAGCTATTCCAACATAACCTTTCTGGCTGAAAAAGAGGACAATAAAAAGAAACTGATTTGCACCGCAAAATTTTCTGGAGCAGACTTTAAAGCATCTGTTGTTTTACGTGTGCAACGTGAGTAATCTTACATTATGTGTGTTGCGGTCTTGTTCAGATTTTTTTTTATTTTTTATAAATTATTCATTTTGAATCTGCAAAAGCAAGAAACAAATCGTGTGCTGACTGCCATAAAGATGGTGAAGATTAAGGCCTGAAACACATATGCAAGTATGTGAACACGGAGGCTTCGAGCTATGAAAGCATGTGTGCAACCAAATGTTCACATACTTGCATGACGTACTGCATGTTTCTAGCCTAAATCACAAATACAAGAGTTTATTTAAGCAGAACCCAACAATAAGTAAAACTTTAAAATCCCAAGCTTATTGTTTTCTACTAATTGTCTTACAGAGTATCAAAAACCCGCAAGTCCAATGCAGAATGAAAGTATGTTTTTATCCCCTATGTCTATTCTCAGATTTACAGTATATGATTAGAAATGACATTTTCAGTTCTGTGACAATTGATTAATCCACTATATGGTGTCACATATCATTTTAGCCTATTTCCAACACGTGGCAGATGTGATACCCAAGATCACTGCGTTGCCTCATTCGTGTGTGGTAATACCGTGCAGTTTCAAGATGGAGGAGGAATATGTCACTCGACTTCGGGTTCTTTGGGTCACCAAAAAAGGTGGCTACATGTTCCACACCGACCCAGTCAATGTCTTGGACAACTTCAAAGGCCGCACAAGGCTCCTCGGAAACCCGGATGAGCAGAACTGTACTGTGGAGATGGATAATGTGCAAACTCATGACAACGGGCCGTTCTGCTTCCGAGCAGAGAGAGAAAATGAGAGATACAGCTTCAACAACAGCTGTGTGTTCATTATAATGCGGGGTGAGGAAATATAACCAATCACTTGGGTTCACATACTTTTGAAAGTGTTTTTCATCCATCACATCCCAGAGCTAGTATAAACATTTTGTGTTTTTTATTATAAAGCATCTCCCGACAAACCTGTGATGTCATCCCTCCCTGAAGACATCGGAAGGACATCTGGGAAGATCGCGTCCTGGGTGCACCGGGCCTGTGCAGAGAATGTGTTTCTCTGAGAGTAGAGGTGGTGGGAGAGTTGGCAGCGTGCTGTATACTTACCTCGGACTTGTGAGCGTCAGCCTGGGATGTTTCCAGCGCGGCTCTCTGCTCTCTCAGCTGAGTCTACCTCTCCACCAGGTCGCGGATCTGTGTCCTCACCTGCACTCAAAGGTAGACACACATCCGCCATTAAAGCAAGTAACAGTGATTAAAACAATGGTAATGTGTGTGAATAGAGTATTAATGTAAGTGAGATTAGCGGCAACCACGCTGGCGATGCTAGCAGGCTATATGCTAATAGCGGACTCGGGAAGTCAAAATAGAACTAGTGATAACCAGGCGCTCTGATTGCTTTTGTTTTAGAATACGATAGGGGATATATTCACATGTTATAGAAACGAAAATGATGGTGTATAAAATTGATTTTAAGATAAAAAATTAGACGACAAAGAATTAACTTGACGGAGCTCAAACTCAAAACACACGGCAGCAACAAACTATCAACGTTGCCAACAAACTATCAACGTTGTGCACAACAAGTACTAATATAAACCTTGTCCATCAAGGAGATTTCACAATGACAGTGATTTGTAACGACAGATCAATCCTGAAGTCTTTAATATTCAGTAAGCATTGATCATTTCTATTTAATATTATTGTCTTTCCCCATCATATTCTCAAATCATATTCTAGTATAGTTATGTATATTTTGTATAAATGTATTGCTTCAAATTCATTGCTGTTATACCAACCAAGATTGATTTATAAAAAATAAAAAAAAAACTTATTGAGTTTGTCACCTTCTGCTTTGGTTTTGTTCCTATGTTCAATTCCTCTCTGTTCCTCTGTTTCCTTGGTTTCCATAGTTACTTATTGGTTGATTGCTTACGGTCACCTGTTCTTTGTTCCTTTTCATAGGTTCACTAATTGCTGCATAGCCATGACACAATAGGAACACCCCTCAGGTGGGGCCAATTGTCTGAAACCCATATGAATTCACACACATTTATTGGCAGGTGATGTGGGCACCTCCTCAGTGGTGCTATGTCACTCACCTAATAATAGTGATCCATTAAAGGGGTCATATGATGCGATTTCAATTTTTCCTTTCTCTTTGGAGTGTTACAAGCTCTTGGTGCATAAAGAAGATCTGTAAAGTTGCAAAGACTAAAGTCTCAAATCCAAAGAGATATTCTTTATGTTAAGACTTATATAAGCGAAAACGCCTCGTTTAAATATGCCCCCACATGTCTATGTCACTGTGTGGGAAGATTTGCATAACACCGCCCAAATGTTCACACAAAGAAAGAAGGCGTAACTTTTATTCTTGCTGCAGTATTGTTGTTGCCACCGCCGCCATGTTGTGGAGATGCTGTGTGTTTCGTTGTGAAAGTGAAACTACTTTGTTTGGCCTTCCAAAAGAGGACGATATCCACTTCGTCATGCCTAGAGCTGATCCGTGCTGTTATTTTTTAAATATAAAAGATATAATGTTTTATATTTAAAGAATTTGTCACTGACTATTCAAACACGAGTTTTAAGCAGTATAGAGTAGCGCTTGTTGTTTTTTGTTTCTCCGATCACAAATGCAGACATGGTTTTATGTTTAGGCGGCGCGATACGCAATGCGTAAAAACACAGTATAAGTCATTATAATCAGTAATTATGTCCCCACTGGATGCAACAAATGCCTCGTTTGTAATGGGTTTTATTGGTTTTGTCTCGTCGTGCCGGGAGATGGCGTCACAGTTTGGTAAGGGGCTGTAACAAAGTTCGTAGTTCGGGAAGGAGGCGGGAACCGGTGAACATTTAAACAAAACTTTAATAAAATAAACAAACACAAAATGAAAGTAAAGCGGCAGCCCCTCGCGGACGACTGCAGCACACAAAACACAAAAAAAAATCCAGTCCTGGTCCTCTCTCGTCTTTCACTGTCGTAACTCCTCCTTTTATCCTTCCGGAGCTCCTCCGTGGGACTCGAGACCGGTGAGTGGTGCAGGTGTCGCTCATTATCAATTATAATTGATAATGAGCGACATTATGAGCGTTCCCACGGCTCTCGGCCCCGCCCCCACTCGTCACAGGGGTGTAACATTCCCGTCACACGCTTGAGGTATTCAGCCAATCACAACGCACTGGATAGCTGGCCAATCAGTGTACACCTCGCTTTTCAGAACGATGAGCTTTGTAAAAATCGATGCGTTTCAGAAAGGCGGTGCATACAGGAGCAACAATAATGTACATTATGTGGAAAATAATGTTTTTTATTTTTTTAAACCTTAAACCGCATAAACACATTGCATTACACCAAATACACAACATAATGTTCTTTTCAGCAACGTCATATGACCCCTTTAACAGATTATCTTACTTCAGAAGTGGTTTATCTGGCCTGTGCTAGTTATGCTAGTTAGGCTTCTATGGAACTTGCTTTCATTCTCCTCATGGTGAAGTACAACTTCATCATTGTCAACTGCTGTGCTCTCGTTTCATCGCAAGCACTGACCCTCACAGCAAGTGTATGAAATGCCTCAGTTCTTTCTTATGCATGTGAGGCTATTTATGGTGCTTCTTGCTGCAAATTTGCAAGAATTTTAAGCTTAAAACTCTCCATGCAAGGCTTGCTTTCTTTGAAAATAATTCCTGTGCTTTCTCCCGCTGGTCCTTTTCTGAAGCTGTCAAGGCTCCTCAATAATCCACGTCTTGGGGATCGAATGTGGAGCTTATGGCTATGGAGGCTTTCTCTCTTTCTCTTGCCCAAGCACTCTCGCTGTGTGAATTCACCTGTGGAATTTGTTCATGATTATTTATTTCCCAGCCCGGAGGCACATGAGGCCGTTTCCTTCACGGCCTTCTGCGGCCTACACTGAGCTTGTAGACGTGCCATCTTTCTCACCCTGGATAATTTCCTTCTGCTCCTGACGGGCTGTCATGTTATATTTAGGATGGACAACATGACAGTGATGTCTCCCATGAACTGCCAGGGAGGTTTGAGGTCATGCACCCTGAACAGGCATGTGCATTGTCCCCTCTTTTCGCTCAGGGCCAATACTTTTCACTGAGAGCGGTTCACATACAGAGTGCTTTGAACCTCGCAGCGGACTTCCTTTTGAGACAGCAACTCATGTCAGGGGACTGGATGGTGAACCACCAGACAGTGGCTCAGATTTGGAGTCTCTTTGGGGAGGCAGAGGTGGATTTCTTTACATCGCAGGACTTGAATTAATGTCCCCTTTGGTTCTCTCTGTTTCACCTGGTGCTCCTGGGGATAGACTCTATTACTCACTCTTGGCCGAAGCTGAGACTGTATGATTTTCCTGTGGTCAAACTGATCCATGCAGTTCTTTGCAGAGTAAAGGAATGCAGGATTAGACTCCTGTTGGTGACCCCGTTCTGGCCATCACAGACTTGGTTCTCCTCTTTCTCACTTCTCTGGTGGAGCAAACCCTGTATAAGATTCGAAGCAGGAAAGACTTATTGTCTCAACTCCAGGGCAGGTTTTGGCACCCTCATCCCAAGATTTGGAGGCTGTAGGTGTGGCCGATCAGTGGCAAGCAGTAATATCTTCTGGGTTACACTTTATTTTGATAGTCCACTTTAGACATTCTACTAACTGTAATGGCGCTTTTCCACTGCGTGGTACGACTCGGCTCGGTACGGCTCAGTACGGTACGGCATGGCTTGGTTCGGCTCGGTTTGCGTTTCCACTGCAGTTTAGTATCGCTTTAGAATGGGCGGGATTATTCACATGTCATTATAGTTGTGCCGCGTCTATTGCCGCGACTCCTAAAAAAACGTTTTCATTCCGGCCCACCAAACTCTCGCTGGATCCGCTCCTCTGCTATCAACGAGAGGAATGTCTGTTCTTCCGCAACAGGGGGAACAGCCACTTTTTGGTTGTTAAAAAAAGGTGCGCTCGTTCAAAACAGTTGCGTTCGATCCTTCGCTGGCTGTGCTGATTTAAATCTAGCGGGTCTGTTTGTGTCTCATGTCGCAAGTTCAGTGACGCAGGTAGTGACGATTTTCTCCGGCCAATCCGTGATCAGCAGAGTTTACACATCACGTTTTGGTAACGGTACGGTACGCTTGGAACCCCAACCGAGGTGGTACTAAAAAAAGTACCAGGTACCAGGTACTGTACCCAGTGGAAAACCCCCAAAAAGTGAACCGTACCGAGCCGTACTGTGCGTACCATGCAGTGGAAAAGCGCCATAAGTAACTTTGCAATTACATGCCAACTAACTCTCATTACAGCATTTGTAGACTGTTAGGTAAGGGTTAGTAGAATAAGTTGCCGTACATGAAAAGTTACTTAGTCAGTAGAACGTCTGTTGAACGACCATCAACATAAAGTGTTAATAGATATTAAGCAGACAGTCTACTAATACTATAATGACTGCTAGATGACATGTAGTTACAAAGTTGTTTATAGGTAGTAGAATGTCTAAAGTGGACTATCAAAATAAAGTGTTACCATCTTCTGATCTTCCTGTTGATGTTCAGGAGAGCATGGATAATGTTCAGACTCCTTCTAGGAGGCTTTATTTTTTTCAAGTGGAAGGTTTCAAGTCTTGGTGTACATTCAGTGAATCCAGTAAGGTGCCCAGTTGGCTCAGTGCTGAAATTCCTGCAAGAGAAGTGTGCTGCCGGAGCAGCCGTGACTACTTTGAGGGTTTACATTGCAGCTATTGCTGCCTGTCAGGAGTTGGACGAAGTTCCCTTGGGTAGGCTTTGTCTGGTTTCTTCATTTATGCATGGTGTTAGGCACTTGAGATCTGTGTGTCCTGTTACTGTCCCTTCCTGTTTACTTGTCAGTCATCCCAGAGGAATTATCGGGACTGCCTTTTTAACATTTAGAGTCCACGTCTGACTGGATTCTAACCCTTTTGGCGCTTTCGTTAGCTTTAACCTATTCCCAAGTGTGCAGGGGATCTGCAGTCTCTCTCTCTGTGAGTGAGCTGTGCATGGAGTTTTCCCCTGGTCTTTTGAAGGTGTTTCTGCAACCTAGGCCTGATTATGTCTCTCTCTCTCTCTCTGATTATTTATATAGTACTTTTTACAATACAGATTGTGTCAAAGCAGCTTTACAGTATTACACAGAAAAATAGTGTGTCAAAGGAACCTAAACTCCATCGTTCTCCCATAGACCGACCAAACCAGCAGTTTAATTCCAGGCTGCAACAGATTGTGCAGAGGACTCATCTATGGATGTCTAAGAGACGAGGTCTTCGCAGGAGATCTGTCTCTGGGGCTCACCTAGTTGTCATGGTCTTCAATGACATTCAGAGCTGTCGCCTCTAGGTGCTGATCCACTATCTGGACTGGATCTGGATGACTGCATTGACCATCTGATCTGGATACAGACTAGATCTAGGTGGCTATGGTGACCTTGGAATAAGAACAAAACAGACTAATATTAGCACAGATGCCATTCATCTTACGATGTAACAAGTACATTGGGTGTTTTGGGAAGTGTTGCCAGTTCCGGTGGACATAATTAATACAGCCTTACAATCCTTGAACAGATTTGAATAATAGAAATTTGTTAGTGTGTTACGGGCATGCCAGGTTAAAGAGATGGGTCTTTTATCTCGATTTAAACTGACACAGATTGTGTCTGCCTCCCGAACAATGCTAGGTATATTATTCCAGAGTTTGGGCACAAAATAGGAAAAGGATCTGCCGCCCGCAGTTGATTTTGATATTCTAGCTATTATCAAATGGTCAGTTTTGAGAATGCAGCGGACGTGGAGGACTATAATGCAATTATCCTTAAACACATCTGGATACCTTGCAACCACATCCTCTGCACAAAGGCCTTTTATTAGCCTAATCTTGCCCTAGTTTAGCTTAATTTTACTGAGCCAATCACACCCCAGCAGGCTTGGCCATGTTCCTATAACAACAAGTAAGCAATCTTCAGCTGCCATAGGCAATGTTCACATTCACAGCACTCATTATGGGAATGATTTTCCCGGTATACGTTCTCAGTTTAATGGGAGACTCCCATAATGCTGGTGTCTGATCATTAGACCATAACTTCCCATAGGTCTCCTCACTGATGATCGATGCTGACGCTCCTGTGTCTATCTCCATCTAAAAGGGATCATTGGATGCCCATTTTCCACAAGTTGGTATGATTCTTTAGGGTCTTAATGAAAAATCTATAACATACTTTGGTTAAAATTTCAATGGTAGTGTAAAAAAATACATCCTTTTCACCTTGTCGAAAACAGCTGTGTTCACAGCGACCCGTTTTGGTGCATGTCCCTTTAAATGCTAATGAGCTCTGCTCACTCCGCCCCTCTCTTCCGTTGGGTGACAAACAGTTCTCTGAAGCTGTAAACTTTAGCTGCATTCATCGTGGAACTTGCCAACTTGCACATTATTAGGAATGGCAATTTGCAAAGATTCATAAAAAATAAACTTCTTCTGTAGGTGAAGCTGTATCATGAATGATTTGCGTGAACATAGACGCATTTAGGTAGATTGGGGTGGCACATTCCCTTAAAAAACTAAATTAATCCTCTGCGTCTTCAGCAGCTCAGATGTCAGGAGTAAATGACGACTGCTATGTTCATTATTACATCCAACAACATCCTCAATCGCTTAGGAAACATTCTTGCCTACACCTGCTCTGGCATCGAAACAATAACGGACTGTTGACAGTTCACTCAGGGCAGGTCTATGCTTAAACACCAGTGTCAGCAAAATAGTTTTTAAATTAATTAAAAATATTTAATACATTATTATTTAATTGTTCTTGCTGTAGTCTTTCAGTACAGTACTAAAATTAGTTATATTAGTCATTTTATTATAAATTCAAAATCAAAACGTGAAAACTAGGGAGTGGAAATGGCAACGTTGGGGTGGCCACGGCCCTCCCTGGCCCTTCCTTGGAGGCACCACTGTAGAAGTAATGATTAGACCTGATAGTGGAGTGTAACGATCCTTTAATGTTGGCAGTGACATTTTTGGCAAAGCTCAAAATGTTCCTATAAATGGGTGCTATGTTTCACAAAGTTTAATAATAGGACAAGATTCACTGTCAGGCACTGAGGGGTCTGACCATTGTTCACTTGTATGCAGTGTCTGGACAGCTTCCTGTTGGAGCATAGGGCAACATTTAGTCATACTTCACATCTAAACAATCATTACTGCAAAATTAAGGCCTCCATGATTTGATTTATTTGAGTACTGAATATCTCTCTGATTACAAGGAACATGGAATGGGTCATTCTGTATTCAGCAATTTTATATTCCTCAATAAGACATCTATGATTTTGCAAAGTTGTTTACAGACTCTCCATGTTGTATTTTGGGTCAGTGAACCCAATTATATGTTCTGAGTATGTGAGTTGATATCTATATGAACTGTCCAAACCCTTTTTGTCATTAAGCTGAGGTCATACAAACGAATGAGGTTTGATGAAGGTTACACGGAATTCAGACAAGCAGCTCCCAGCTATGCCAAAATCACAGTGATTAACTGTGTCATTAGTACATGTCAGGGTTTCTAAACCATGACATTTCAGCATTAACATTCAATCAGTTCTTACCTCAGTATAATCAGTATAATTCCGATTCTTATTACTCAGGTGCACAAAACAATATCTGACCAAATTTACAGTTTAATAATTTTGTAATCAATATTAGAGAACTGCATTAAAGTCTCCCAGTATGAATATCAATGTTTTTCTTAACGCTCCTACTGTGTTTTAACTTATAGGAGGCACTTCAAGTTGAATAAGTTCTATTCAAAAAGAATGAAACAACATCAAATTATGTAGCTGCGCTAGAAATAATTCAGTTTGACAGAATGAGCTAATTTGAATGAGTAGACTTCCTTCATGTTCTATTTTCAGACATCAGGAGAATAATGTAATGCTTGGTATTTTATTGTGACATGGTATAACAAGAATTATACCATGTCACCATGTCGCCGGCATATCACCCTGTAGCCCAAGACTGGTCACCCACTGATGCTAATCAGGGTTGAGCCTGGTCAATACCTGGATGGGAGACCTCCTGAGAAAACTAGGTAGCTGCTGAAAGAGGTGCTAGTGAGGACAGCAGGGGTTGCTCACCCTGTGGTCTGTGTGGGTCCTAGCGCCCCAGTACAGTGAAGGGGACACTGTACTGTCAAAAAAAGCTCCGTACTTCGGATGATATGTTAAACCGAGGTCCTGACTCTCTGTGGTCATTAAAAATCCCAGGATGTATTTCGAAAAGAGTAGAGGTGTGACCTCGGCATCCTGGCCAAATTTGCCCATTGGCCTCTGACCATCATGGCCTCCTAACAATCCCCATGTCTACTGATTGGCTTCATCACTCTGTCTCTTCTCCACCAATAAGCTTGTGTGTGGTGGGCATTCTGGTGCAATATGGCTGCCGTCACATCATCCAGGTGGATGCTGCACACTGGTGGTGGATGAGGAGACCCCCCCCTCATAATGTAAAGCACTTTAAGTGCTTAGAAAAGTGCTATATAAATGTAAGAAATTATTATTTATTAATATATATGGCCAGAGCTCTTTTCTGTCCGCTGCATTCTTTTCCTCCAGATTATTTTCTTTTTTTCTTTGGTTTCCACTAAAACAAAATGAAAAACAACAACATATAGCTACTGTGAATTTGTGGTCTGCTCTCTCGATTTAATTTAGAATATATTTTCCATGAATATTTCACTGGAATGCAAGAATCTATCGCTTTTCTTCCCAAAAATCTTCACGTCTCTTTCAAGGTTTGTTTTCACATGGATGCATTTTACTTCTAATCCATATTACTATGTTGCTATGTTTCTAAGGCAGGTAAATACAATATTTGTTATCCATCAAAATGACAGATATCATGTTGAAATATTATCACTCAATGTTAATGTTGATGGATATTTTTGATTAAGTCAATGTATGTTAAATAATACAGTGATATTTAACATGTTTGTAATATTTTGGGGGTTATTCTTAGTTTGTTGAAAGTAATATGTTAATACTTTTGCACTTAAATTTTCTTTTAATGTTAGATGGTTGAAGGGTGAGTAAAATAATGTGACCTCATTGTAGCCCAGAGTTTAAAAAAATGCTTATGATTGTGTTTATGGAGCAATCCTTTAGCTCCTGGTTAAGAGTTTAATAGAAGTTACTCCCTTAATTCATGCAAAGCATCACTGGGTGTAGAAAAAGAATACATTTAAATACATTAAAAAAGAATTCAGAAACATCCATCCAAAGAGACCATTATAGCAATCTTCTCTTTGAAATCCTCTACTTGTGCTATCTAACCTTTAGGTGGGAAGGCATTGCTGCATTTTTTAAATTTGTTTTGTGAGTCAGTCAATAAGGTATCCCAGGTCTGCTGTCTTAAAGTAGGAATTAAAACGCAGCTTCATGCTTTAAGCCATTTATGTTATGGGTTTTATATAGACTAAAAGTCTACAGAACAAGACAGCATTTGAACAATTTAGGAAATATCTATGTTGACTGTAATTTTTCTCCAATTAATTTTTTCTACAAAAAGCATATTTTCAGCTCTTGAAGACATTATATTTACCAGCTCTTAAACTGATTATGGGCTTCAGTGCTTCAACAGTGGACATGAAAGCTGATAATTTGCAATAATTTTTCTGTCCCCAGCAGAATCCATTTGGAAGGCCTCAGACTGAGCCTTTTTTTTAAGATCATATTTATAAATGGCAGGTTGTCTTGGAAGAAGAAAAATGGTCACTGACTGCAACTTCTGTGTGGTATTCTTTCTCTTGTACTCATTGCAAAGCTCACCAGTATCTGACAGCCACCTTAACGACTAAACAAAGAAGCCGGGCGAGGGAAGAAAGCTATCCTGACATTTGGAAGAAAGCTGAATCTAGAAGCTGTCTAGGGAGATGGGGGTGGAGGTAGTACAGATGAAGGAGAAGGGAGGCACTGCATGGAAAAGACAAGAGAGTTTAATCTAAGCCTGTAACGTAAAAGAGCTCATAGCTGTGGTTAGTGTTATTCTGGTTACCAAAACAAAACAAAACAAAAAACAGCTGTGGATCATTCAGGTAACAACACAGTACTAAGAATCAAGCTTATGTAAACTTTCAAATTTTTATAAATGCAATTATTTTCTCGTGAACTATATGTAAACGTCTTTTATGCGAAATATCTTATTCAGGTCAGTACTAAATAAAAAAATAACATGCATTTTGTATGATCCCTCTTATTTTTATAAAATAATGATCATTTTGCAGATTGCAAGAGAAAGTGTTTGTAAAATATTGACCACCTTGCAACTATAGGCTATATAAATTTTTTCCAGCATTGTTGGGACCTATCATCCAGTCACAAGGATTTTCCTACCACTGCCAAGAAAACCAGACCTTTACTATATTACAATATTCCCCTGCCTTAATGTATGCAGGAAGAAAATCTCTGCAAATGATCCAGAATTATGTTGGTAAGTTCTTTAACTAACCCAAGAGTGCTTATTACACCTCTCTTTGTCTTGCTTCACTGGCTGGAGGTGGCTCAAGTTCAAGTCACAGATGCTTGTGTACAGACCATCCACTGGCTCACTACCCTCCTACTTCCTCTCACTTGCAAATCTACATTGCCTCCAGAAATCTGCAGCCATTGAGTGAGTGGTGCCTCATGGTATCAAAACAAATCGGCACGAAATTACTCTCTCAAATTTTCATATTCAGTGTATTTATTTATTTATTTGTATTCCAGCTCCTGGAAGACTATACGTGGCCACACTTTGCTGTGTCATTGTCCTAATGGACCACTTTCTCTTTGTCTTATTTGATGCACATTTACTGTGTGCATGGCTGCATGCTTTATAATGCTACTGTATACTGTCTGTCTGTTGTTTTAAAACATGTACATATTTCCTGCCTACAAATTCCAATTCCATCTTCATCTCAAAATGAATGCTAAGAAATTTAATTGGGTCTCATGAGAATGCAGGGATTATAGATCGCATTGTGGTTTTGTTCAATTAAAATCCCCCCCAAAAAGTATCTTTAGACATATTGTGCCAGGTGTGACATTGCTGACACCTTTTGTGTGCTACGTGACAAACACAACAGCAAAAATTAGATTTGAAAGTTCCAGCACAAGGGAAGGACATACTATGTTTATGATACTATTATGTTGCTTTTTTGAGCTTGGTGGTATAAACTACAAACCATTTCCTTGTATGGAAAATGAAAGCTTCTACCTTTCACAGAGGAAAGAAAATAATGCAGGGCTGAAACATCTTAAGGATCAGTATATGATGACAATTTTTTGATGTTCCAACAAAACCTGGCGCATCATCTTGACAGGAAACGCTTCCCACCCCTCCATCCCTTTCTGTCTGGCCTTTCTCTCTGTCTTTCTCACTCACATTTGCTTTCTCCCTCACTGCTTGCCTCAATCCAGACCCTCCCTCTCCCCCTTTTCTCTCTCTTTCTCTCCCTTGCACATACATACTCGCGCACACACACACTGCTTCCTTTCACTCTCACTCTGACAGTCTGCAGTTCAATATGTTGCCTGAGCAATGCTGCGCACCACAGTGGAAGCCATCCTGCCGGTGTACCGGCCGCGCACCACAACCCGAGCATCAGTGCTCCATTTGAAGGACCTGTGTGAAGAGGAACGCGACCCTCACAAACCCCAGCCACTGCCAAACAGAGAGGAACACAACGCCAGCTCCATGTGGAGGGAGGCCATGCGTAAGAGGAGCTACTTGCTGGAGAGGACAGGAGGAGATGTAACAGGAGGAGGAGGTGTGCGTGGCCGGAGACAGAGGTCCCCAGACTGGCTGTATGATTCGTACCATCGTATGAGCCAGCAGCACCCACTTATTGTTTTTCTGCTCCTCATTGTGATGGGTGCCTGCCTGGCTCTGTTGGCTGTTTTCTTCGCCTCTGGGCTGGTGAGTGTTTGGAAACTGGGGAGAAGGTAACTGGGGAACAAGCAGAAAGGGATGGGAAACAGTGTTTGGGTTGGTTGAGGGAGAAAGCTCTGTTGCTACTGTACTGAGCAAGTGACACAGGAAAATGTAAATGTAACTTATTTCCTAGTGATTATTTATTTAAGGGTTTCTAAAACAGTTAACAAATCCTCTACAAGCCCAAAACTGGATTTTTCTTGCACTGTGTATTAGAAAATGTATTTCCTGTGTCCAAAAACCTCACACTTTAGAGGAAGTTTCTGCCAGTTGGCACTGTTTGTACTGATTGCAGCAACCATATGTCTTTGTTTACCTTATGCAGTATGTAATCACTCTCTTCAAAGCATCATTTTTGTGATTCATGTTAAAGTGATAAAGAAGCAGCAGGGAATAATCGATGTATGAAAGGAAAGGGAGCACATTTGGAAAAACAACAGACATCATCATGGGTAATTAAGCATAACAGATTAAGTAGAAACTATTAACCTGACAACAGTTACTTTAATTTTTGACTCCTATTCAATTTAGCTCAGCTGGAGCAAAATGAAAATCCTTGTGACTTCAAACTTATTGTTAAATAAGATTGTGCATTGCCCATTAGCTGTTGAATTTGTATTATATGCACAAAAAAAAGAAAAAAAATTCAAATAAACTCTGTAAATTTAAGTATAGAGCATAGTTTATGTATGTATTAATTTTTTTGTTTATTTTACAGACTCTGATTTCAAAATGAACATTCTGGTAATCAGATGGTTGGGTTTTGTGCTGATACTTCATAATAGCACCACTGATTCAAGAGTTTGAAATTCTACAAGATTCTATATGTGCCATTTGTAGATGAAGCTTAAGGAGAAACAGAAGCTGTAGTGTTGTAACAGTGTCTGAATTAGAGTTTTGTACATATATTGCTGGCCCACATGCTGAGACAGTTTACAAAGGTTTTCCCAGAAGTTGAGGTATTTTCATCATCATTTGTGTAAAAAGCAGAAGTCACATTGACAAGATACATGAGCATGTTGCTGCCATGCTGTCTGAAATTTGTTTGCTTTTCCCCTTAAATTTAAAGCCAGTCATGTTAAAAATATCTGGAATATACAGGGAAATGTGAGTGGTATACATTTCACCTGATTAAATCAGCTTTAATGCATTAGGGAGATCAGGGAATGAATAAGTAAGCGACATTTCACAGTATGACATCAACCCCTGTGTAGATACACACTCTCAATGCATGCGCTACTTTCTTTCTTGTCTTTTGACTGCCTGACCTAAATCTCACATCACAGTGGCTGTTGAGCCTGCCTTGGGTTGCCGCAATGCTCTGTGACTCCCATGATTGCACACATCACACTGATTGTGAAAAAAGCCTTGGAGCACGATTGCACTCTCAGGGCATTTTTTTATGATCCTACTCTGAATCCCTGATGATTTAACCCCCCCCCCCCGACCTGTTTTCAGTCAGACTCACACATCCGATAAGTGGCTGCAGGACAGACGTTCCCCCTACATACTTTGTGGAATTTAGTAGAAGATTGTGCTTGTGGGTTTTGCCAGTTGCAAGCTTGCTCTGTGTTCTCTATGACAAAATAGATAGAACAGCGCTACCATAACATCTTGATGTTGTAATAGGGACCCTACATCCACCTTGATAGAATTTCCCTGCAATTTTTATCAGGGATTCCATTTCTAATGTATTCCTAAAGCTGGACAGCATCAATTATGAATGAGTCTTCGGTAGTTTTCCCATGCTATTAGTGGTTTTGTGTGTTCCGGCAATGAATTCTTCAATGTTGAATTTGGCGGCAACAGTGGGGATTACAGAAAAGAGAAGCAAATGTTAAGGCTGTGAAACAGCCAGATGAGATGCCATGAAAATCACACCACGTCCCCATGTGGTGACACCATGACTTTTAACAACGCATTTTGTAGCACTTTTTAGAAGAGTGTGGATATAGAGGTGATAGCAGAGGTTTAGGCCCAATCCCAATTCTATTTTATACCCCTTCCCCTTCCCCTCCGCCTACCCCTTGTCCCTTGAAACAGAGTGTCAAGGGGTAGGGGTGAAAATATTCCCATAAGAATTGGGACACCACTACTATACGTCACACGTCATCATACGCTGTCTAGCTCCTACAATACACACACATACTGGTGTGCTGGTGTGCATTAGAGCCTTTAATTACCATTCTATATTAATGCACTGCTTACTGACACACACACACATATATACAGTATATATATATATATATATAATGATATGATGTTAGTTAGCAAATATTAGCGATTTTTTGCAAACATTTCTTTGATTAACATGACCGTAAATATGAACTCACGATTGAATGTAACATAAAACAAATGATTACTTTTCGTTAAAATCTTTATTAATGCCAAAAATGCTTACATTTATGTGTCTTTTTCTTCGCTCGGGCAGCCATGTTGCCCCTGAAGCCAGTTTGCGCTGAGATAATTCAGACCCCTTCGTTTGAAGTGTGGTCCCGAAAAATCTTCGTTTGAAGGGCTATCTGGCCCTTCCCCTTACCCCTACCCCTCCAACCAAAAGAGAATCGAGACACCCCTACCCCTTCACGTGAACGCGCAAAATGGAGGGGTAGGGGAAAGGGGAAGGGCTAAGGGGTAGAATTGGGATTGGGCCTAAGTGTTGCTCCCTGGGGTCGACGGTCGCGCCGGCACGACCAGCTTACTTTTTTTTAAGATCAGTGTAAAAGACACTAAACATACTCTGTCGATTTTTGTCACACAAATAAGTGTTATACATCATTCGAAACTGTTAAGTGTCTACTTTTATTTGTGTACACTCACAATAACAACAAAACTTTGTGCTTTCGCAAAATAAAGAAAATAAACAGGTTGCGCATTCTGTCTTCTCTGTCTTCGCGAACTGCTTTTAGAAACTCAGCGAATACATGACACACAGACATGAGAAATATATCTATAGAAAGCTTGAAGTGTCTACTTTTAAATGAAGTAAATCGTGTTGAAAACAAATATTCTGTGATAAAGTAATCCGTTTGAAACCAACGCGATGTCCAGTTTCTCCGTCTGATCTAGTTATTTTTAATGTGACCATGCCCACGAGCTACTTTGGCTTTTGTTATAACAATCGTCCACATGAGACTCGCTGCATGTAAACGAGAATTCATCTAGTTCATGTTGGCTACTGTTTGTTTCTGGAAAAAGACAGGCTGAGAGGAATAACACAGGATTTACCTCAGAAAAGGAACAAGATGCAACGCGCAACCTGACTCAGCCGAGGAGTCCATTCTAATGAGTAAGTAATGTTTATTTTTTGAATTAGTTTACCTGTTATTGTGGCATAAACTTGAACACATTTACTAGTTGGGTTTTTCCCAAACTATAATTCCTGATTAAATTTTTATTTTAATCGAGTGAAACATTTTGAATATGACAGGCACTTCATTGTATCTAAATTTCTTACGACACGATGATGTTTTCATGCTCTATATAATATAAAACAATACGATATAAAAGTAATATGAGTGCATGAGGAATGCTACAATTTTAAGAATGTTTAGACCATGTTTATTATTAATACTCTTTTCTCAAATATATTATATAAATATATTTCTATAGATGTTTACTGTGCTAAACAATAATAATTTGTTCCTCTGAAATGTTCTTTTTACGGTAACACAAACAAAGCATGCGTGGGTCTATGACTACAAATTATTGTTGCCTTCTCACCAAGCTGTTTGCCTATTTTCCTGTAGCCCATCCCAGCCTTGTGCAGGTCTACAATTTTGTCCCTGGTGTCCTTAGACAGCTCTTTGGTCTTGCCCATAGTGGAGAGGTTGGAGTCTGATTGATTGAGTGTGTGGACCGGTGTCTTTTATACAGGTAACAAGTTCAAACAGGTGCAATTAATACAGGTAATGAGTGGAGGATAGGAGGGCTTCTTAAAGACAAACTAACAGGTCTGTGAGAGCTAGAATTCTTGCTGGTTGGTAGGTGATCAAATACTTATTTCATGCAATAAAATGGAAATTAATTATTTAAAAATCATACAATGTGATTTTCTGGATTTTTTTTCTCATTTTGTCTCTCATAGTTGAGGTATACCTATGATGAAAATTACAGGCCTCTCTCATATTTTTAAGTGGGAGAACTTGCACAATTGGTGGCTGACTAAATACTTTTTTGCCCCACTGTATATATATATATATATAGGTAGTTGAAGTGACATGGCATTTTCACTGTCCCACAGGATAAAAATTAATATAATTAATTAATATTGTCGTTATTTAAAATACTGTAAATCGTTAAACATTTCTTCGTCCTACGTGGAACTGTTGTTAAAAAAGCTGCAGTGCTATTCGATTTTTCTTTTTAATTTTTGAGCCAAATGTCAAAATTGTCCTATGGTGTGACTGTCCCAAGCATGGTTCAGTAAATTACAACTTTTATAAATTAAAAAGAAAAGCATAAAAATTTTAATAAACACACCCGGCATAATTGTACAAGTGTCTATTTTAGTAAATGGCAATCATTTTTTTCATCTACAGTGGGGCAAATAAGTATTTGATACATTGCTGATTTTTCAAGTTTTCCCACTTACAAAGAATGGAGAGATCTGTAATTTTCATCGTAGGTACACCTCAACTGTGAGAGACAGAATCAAAAAAAAAATCCAGAAAATCACATTGTATGATTTTTAAATAATTAATTTCCATTTTATTGCATGAAATAAGTATTTGATCACCTACCAACCAGCAAGAATTCTAGCTCTCACAGACCTGTTAGTTTGTCTTTAA
>NW_015505597.1:34814-61391 GCF_001515645.1 Sinocyclocheilus grahami
TTTTTTTTTGATTCGGTCTCTCACAGTTGAGGTGTACCTACGATGAAAATTACAGATCTCTCCATTCTTTGTAAGTGGGAAAACTTGAAAAATCGGCAGTGTATCAAATACTTATTTGCCCCACTGTATATATTTCTGAAAGTGAAGGAACTTAATGCATTTTGTCTCTGAAAACCATGTCCTATGGTGTGACACCATATCCTGATTTTAAATCGGCCAATTCCAAAGAAAACTTTAATTAGCTGAAGGACCCCATTCATGGTGGCGTTACTGAAGCCCCCTGTCAAGCCCATGACACGTGCACATGGTCAATTTTTCTCTCAGAATTGTTCAAATATTTAACTTTTTTTGGAACTAATACAAAAGTGTTACGTTTTGTTGTCCTTTGGTGTGACACCCCTAAATTATATATTTTTTAATTAAAAAATGTATGTTAAACTACATAATCATTGAAAATGATGCAGATGTGTCTTGCAAACCGCTAATGACAGGTTAGCTCACAATAGCAAGGCCATTAATTGACAGAAAAAGGCTGAAACGTCCTTTGGTGTGACAGAAAATGTCCTCCGGTGTGACGCCTGTACTGTCACACCACAGGACAAAGATGTCACACCACATGACAAGATCTTTTTAAGAAGCATTTTAAATAATTAAATAATATTTATTTAACTCCTTTTTATTCCTTTTTGATAATTTTCAGTGTTCTATAACTCTATGTATAATTCAGTGTTATATGCAATAATTACATTAATTAAACTATTTTCTGATGTTTTTACAGAAAACTTGTACTGTTATAAAGTGTCATGAAAATAAGTATAAAACGTGTTACTATGTTTTTGAGACAGAAAGAATTGAGGGAGAGAAATTAGTGGAAGAGAGAGGACACAGAAATATAGACAGAAAATTAACAGGGATCCACGCACAATGCAGAAAGTAAATACAATTAAAATGATGCCTTAAAAAGAGTAGCCATATAGTTTTAAAAAATCCATTCACATCTAAATGAATATAGTTTGAATATCAATCATATTTAGCTCTGCCACACATGCAGCAGGGGGCTAGAAAAGGTTTAGTAACACTGATTGACTAAGAGACTGGATTTTGTTGATGAAAATTATTTTTTGTTTTGTTTAAAATACATGTTGATATTGTTTGTACCAAAATTAAACTTTCTCCTTTGACATGTTCAAAATTAAATAGAAATAATTTAATAACTACTATTTCTGTCCTTTAGTGTGACGTAATGTCCTATAGTGTGACACACATTAAAGAACCACAGATTTGTTTTTATCTCAAAATATCTTAAAAAAAACAGTTGAGTATTGCAATAGGGGAGATACAAATAGCACTCAACTTAAAATGGTATAATTTTCAGCAGTTTTGAACGAATGACAGCAAAGTTTGTCTGGAAATTGTCCAACAAGTCATAGGGAAAAAATTGTTAATTATAATTTCATATTAAATAAATAGCACTATATGAAAATAAGTGTCTAGTGCTATTTATGTACTATTAAGAGTTTTTTTCTTAATTTTTGCTATGTCACACCATAGGACAAATTTATGGTACAGTTCAGTAAAAAAAAAAAAAAAAGCACTTAAAGAATTGACGAAGTTAGTGACCCTTTATATTTTCTCAAAGATCAGACTTCACATTACATAAATATATGCATTTCTTTTTCAAAAAAGTATTATTTTTTTTTTTTTTACAAAAAAAGCATTTTTTACTGCCTGTTTGTCAACTACCCATATATATATACTGATATTAACATGCTCACAGATTTTTGTTGTTGTTGCTTGTTTTTTAGTGATCAGATACCTGCACCACAGATGAATCCTGCTGAATTTCAGTCTCTTCAAACGGTTTTCCTCTAAGAGCGCTGTACCAACATCAGATGTTCAACTACACTGATATTCTATGGTAAAACAAGCTCCTTGACTACTGATGAAGGTTATTTTTTCTTGAATCCATGGAAAGAAGCAGCAAATGCTTAAATATCAGGTATGGTTTACTTGTTTCACTTGTTGAACAGAATCTGTTTTCAGGAATGACTCAAAGTCTGTTCACATCTCTGTTGTTAGATCAGTGTGCTCAATAATGTGGTTTTGACCTTCCTTATGTATGTTGTGATTATACTTTGTTGTGAATAAAATACAAATTTTTTCAATCTCTTCAGATTCTTTCTTACCTGCCTCAAAGTAACACTCACACTGATGGGCCATTAGCGGAGGGGCCCTTTGTCACTCAGATGTGAATCACTAAATATTCATGGCCATTGTCACTCCCTCGTATATGGCTAATTTAAATCAATATATTGTTTTCTATGAAGGAGTCAGCAGGATGATTTTCACATAATTTTGAAGTAAATATTCTAGCCTACAAGACTGATTACTCAAAAGTCTTATTCAGAGCTATTCAGTATGGGTTTTATGACCTTATTTCAGCTACATATTTTTTCACAAAACTTACTAACCACACATAATTTTTTGTTGTTTCTAAAAAATGCAAACATGTACATCCATCTTGGTCACATAATATTGTAGCACAGTTTGTGCTGAATACAAAAAAAGCACATGTTGGCCAATAGTATGTTATAAGTAGCTGAAATAAGCACAAATGTCAGGGCATGTCAAAACATCCCAAGGGCACTAAAATCACCTCAGACCCCAGAGGTTGTCTCTTCAGAAAATGATTGCACAAAATGTTGCTGATAATCAGGCTTGTGTCTTGCTGTCTTACTTTGTGGCTGTAATTATAGTGCTATGGGGTGTTAAGGCTTTTCACAGGCATCCTGGGTTCTTTAAACACTGAAACCATCAGAGACACCTGTTTAGAGCTTGAAACCATTTAGATGTCCCTGTTTGGAGTCTCATGTGTATTGTGGGCTCATTTTGAGAATGCTGAGTTACAGTTTGGTACACTAGTCAATAGTTCTGTTCCAAAACCTGAGCTTTCTAAAGAGAGAATATTGTATTGAATCACACACTTGATCTACATACAAAGTTTGTTACAAAAGGTAGGCAACCATAGGCACGGGAAGTGAGGGTGCTGAAGCACCCCCGTTTTTGTCTGTGGGCAACTGTTTAACTGTTGGGAATAAAAAAAAAATCGGAGTGTCTATTTACACTAAGTGCAAATAGCCCGCCTTGTTGGCAGAGGCTATTTACACTAACACACCAACGTGTGATTGGGCTAGTCAACATTACAAAGACAGTCATCAATCATCAGATCCAGTGGTGTAGATGGTAAAGCGTGTGTCCTGCTACTTTTGATGCGATCGACCCGGGTTCGAATCTGCCTTTTGGCAAACATTTTTTCTCCCTTTTCAAATTTCAAATTTCAAATCACATCAGAAAAGCCTTTATTTTTAATAAAAATTTAAAATAAAGTATTGGGTAGGGTTAGGATAGGTGTAGGGAGGGCTTTTGTCCCAATAAGGTGGCATCCATTTAATAATTTGAATGATAATTAAAATTTACACTCAATAAGTTATTATTGCATACGGTTTTATAATGTATTACGATGCTAAGGTGCAGATAATTGCCACTATTTGCAATAAGTAATTAGCAAAATATCCTGCTATTTTAACATAGTATAAATATAATCTATAGCTATTTGCACTTAGTGTAAATAGCATATGATATCACTAAAAAATACAGCTATTTTCACTAAGTGAAAATAGCAAATACTGCTATTTTCGCACACCCCGCACGCACAAAAATAGAAAATACTGCTATTTTCGCACCCCCTGCATGCACCCCCACAGCACCCCAAACCTAACACATCTTTCCACGCCCCTGTAGGCAACTTAATTATGTTGCCCCCTAAAATACCTTGTTTTAGTTAAATAGCAAGATAGCATGACATGTATTGTTCATTAAGAAGATGATCCTGTTATGCAGCAAGCTAGTGAAAAAGATAACTAACTAAAGGTAAAACAATAATTGTACACTGCATTTCATAACGAAAAATCACTAAAAGAAAATTATAATTGTAAAATAACTGTGCAATCAGATTATGGAAAATAAGTGAACAATGCAACCATCAATAATCTATGTAAAAGTCGAAAAGTCAATGGAGTTGCATTGCTGGTCTTACTCTTTTGATTTCTATATCATAATTCTATATCATAACTCAAAAAGATAGATGGACACCTGGCAAAGCAGTTACTGTAGAGGTCATGGGCTGAAGAAGAAATATGTTAGGAAAAAAAAAAACATTTTGATGTGATTTGATGCTAATTTTATTTGATCACTCTATTTAAAGGAGCGAGTCTCTCTCGTCTTTTTCATGGCTAGTGTAAATGACCACTGTAATGATTGGCTAACATCTTCACATTAGAAACTTTGGTAACACTTTCTATGAAGCCCGTATTTATAATGCATTATAAGGGTATTCTTAAGGTATTATAATGAATACATAATGCATTATAAAAAACCTTATAATATGTTGTATCATCTCATGAATATTCATAAGAACAGTTTTAATATATTATAATATTTACTTATTTGTGGTTATAGCTTTTAAGAGTATGATGATTTATAACACAATGAACACGTTGCATCCACTTTTACGATGGATTATATTTCTCATAGTTATAGTGTATTATAAGTCTCATATCTTGCCATTTTTCTTATGCTACTTTACTTAAAGCGGTCAAAGACCACTTATAAGTAGTAGTAATAATAATAATAATATTTTTTTCTCTCTCAAACATCCATAAGATCAGATATCAGATCAGATGAATTTGTAATATGACAAATTTGCATTGAACTATTTTTATTGTAATATCAGTTTGATTATTTTGATGGTACCCTTTAAACAGCTGTTGATAAGTAACTCTGCAACTACATATCAACTAGCGGTCATTAGAGTATTAGTATGTCTGCTACTGTAAATATTTGCTAATACTTTATTTTGATGGTCAACCAACAGATAAACTGACTATAAGTGTCTTTGCAAGTACGTCAACTTATTCTACCATACTAGATTCAACCATTCTTGAGCATACTATTACTCTAATGAGAGTTAGTTGGCATGTAGTTGCAAAGTTGCTTATAGTCGATTGATTAAGGGGACCATCAAAATAAAATGTAACCATATAAAACATTGCATTTTTTTCAGTTGGAGTATAAAGCTCACATCAATTAATTAACATTAGCTCCACAGGAATCACTCAAATAACACTCAACATCTAACCACTCACAAGCTGTAGTAGGATACTGTGCAGATCTTAAATAATGTCAAGACATGATACAGTCCATTATTCTGTAAATGAAGTAGATTTAATATGGTGTTCACTGTGTGTTATAAATAATCATACTCTTAAACTTATAACCACAAATACGTAAGTGATGTATTATAAATGTTGTTAAGATTATTCATGAGTTGATGTAACATATTATACGGTTTTTTTTTTTACAATGCATTATACATTCATTAGAATGCCTTAAGAATACCCTTATAATGTATTATAAATACATAATACATTATGTATTCATAGAAAATTCTTCAAAGCTTCATAGAAAGTGTTACTGGATTATCTTTTTCTACATTTGTACTATGACAGCTGCCAAAATAAACACATTTTGAAAATATTGATTACAACACTATATGTATAGATCTACTCCCTTTGCATAAAATTAATCAGTCATGCATCTTGCATCTCTATTTCTGCAATCAAAATTTCACAAATGCTTTCATCATATACAGTGCAAACACAATGTAAATAAAAGCAGTAGCCTATAGATAGTGTTATACATTTTAATGTGAGTTTTGGCAAAAGTACAGAACTCAAGTCACTGATAGACTAAACAGCAATAAACGATTTTGCGACAAAGAATGTCTAAACGTCTGTAGAATTAACACAATTACATATTGTGGCATTGTCAGGTCCGTATCTTTCCATGAAATTTTATTTGTAAAGCCTGCATTGTATTGCATTTGGTTGAAATCAATGGGACAAACAAACAATGTTTTGCTGAGGTATTCACATGGTTGAAAATAAACAGGCACTTTCCTAACATTCAAATCCTTTAGAAAGTTGTTATTTTTAGTCCAGATATCCTTTTGTAGTAGTTCTTCTGTCTGTCATATAACATGCATTGTGTTGATGTGTTGATGCATTCATCTTTAGTATATCAGTATTAAACTTGTCAGTAGAAAAAAAGTTGTTTTAGCAGCTATAGTTTCATTAACAACTGTTTACCTTACCGAGTGTATTTTAATTTTCACCTGAGTTCAGTAGTGAATCTAGACATTTTATATTATTTTATGCTGTTATTATTATTATTCATCAGATTGCATTGGAATTGTTAAGGCTTACTGTATCATTACTGTATTTACAACACAGAGGTGTTTTAGGTCATAGAACTCTGCAAGGAGCCCAACTAAAATGTAAATTTGTTGCCCTGCACTTTTATCAGCCAAGTGTGTATTTCATTCATACTCAAAGCCATAGGGTGCAGAAAGTCCAAAACTGTCTCAAAGTAGCAATAACTTGTAACGTGCCAGGGAATTCATAATACGATCAGTGATTGTCTTATGAATGGGTGATGAAAGGATCTGTATACTTACCATTGGAAAAAGCATTGACACCTCACTCAGCCAATCATTCAATGGCTGTGACATCAGTGGCTTTCACAGTTCTTACAGGTTATGTTGCTCAGTAAAAAAAGAGCATGAATTGCTGGTCACTAAAATTTAAGATTAGGTTTTATTTTTATTTTTTCATAAAAAAAAAACAGCATGAATGGGCATACACTGATACTAATCACTAAAAATGTAGTTTCTTTTGTTGAAATCTGGAAGCCATAAAAAGAATACCTTTTTATTCATTAAAATGTATTTTATACTTTTTTTCATTAAAAAGCGATATATCGTCATCACACGCAGCAGTCACAAATGTAATTAACAGACAGAAACCTGCACGGACGTCAAAATTATAGAATCTGGCAAATGTGGACGGCGATGACCAGTCGGTGGCTGCACAAATCTCACCAATAGAAATCCCACTGGATCACACCCAGGAGGAGCCCATTCCTCTGGTGGAGTGGGCCCTCACATCTATGGGGCATTGTAAGCCTTCTGAGAAATAAGCCAAGGCTATGGCGTCAGTTATCCAGCTGCTCCGACTGACTGAACTGGCTGGAGCACTCAAAATAGACTCTCAAAGCCCTTACAGGGCAGAGTACATTAGGACTCTGCTCACCATCTGAGACGGGGAGTGATGGGTGATATCCTGGGCTCTGGGCTCTCTAACATTGCCTCTGGAGAGCATGTTTGCTCCATGGTTCAAACTGCTTAGCACGTAAACTGCTCTTAGCGAGAGGAATTCGTTCTGTGCCCAAAATAGGAGGTGTCGAGCCATCCTGTAAAAGCCATCCAATTGATGTAGGCTACCACTGTCATGTTGTCCAACCGGACCAGGATGTGGTGCCCCCTTATGGCCAGCTGGAAGGTTTTCAGGGCCAGGAAAACCGGCAGAAGTTCTAGGCAGTTGATATGCAAGCAAGCTCCCTGCTTGGGCTGACCAGGAGTTGGACGCTGGATTGCCCTCCAACAGAGCTCCCCAACCTGAGTTGGAAGCATCTGTTGTAATCACCTTCCGCTTGAAGGTCAGTCCCAACTGCACGCCTGGCTGAGACAGACGAGAAGCTGTCCAAGGGTCCACAGCTTTGACACAGCGATGGTTTACCTTTATGTAAAACCGGCCCTGGCGCCAAGCATGGGACAGGACTCAGGTTTTGAGCCAATATTGGAGAAGCCGCGTGTGAAGCAGGTCCAAGGGCATCGCAGAATCCCAGAGAGATGAACGGAGAGATGGAGAGAGAGCACAAGCTTTTTTCGAGGGAGTTCCGGCCTCAGCGTGAACTGATCCCTTCTTTTTCCTCTCCAAAATGCTTCGCTAGACTCTATGCTCTCACAGCGAGAGCAGCCAGCTACACCAACCAGGTCCGCTACACACACACAAATACGAAGCTGTCAGCGATAAGAATCATTGGTGACAGCATTCTACTTTGATCCGCCTAGAAGAATTGAGCCAATCGATGTAATGAGGGGCGCTGATCCTCATGTGTAAAACACACCGGCAGATCAAAGTGCTGTGGGGAGAGTGAACACGTGGGCTCTGTGCCGGCGTGAGATTACTCAAACCTGGTTGCTCAGCTCTGTGACTCAACTGTTTCTTTCTCCGAGCTTGCTGAAAGAGGAGAAACTGGAGAGCGGGGCTGCCTTCATTGAAGAAGGTGATATGTGAGCGGAGAAGAGCGAGACTAATGCTCTCAGTGATGAGTCTCGCTCTTCCACGCTCGCATATCACCTTCTTCAATGAAGGCAGCCCCGCTCTCCCGTTTCTTCTCTCTCAGCAAGCTCGGAGAAAGAAACAAGGGCTCACTGCATGAGCCACACTCGCGGCACGAAATTTGCAACAATGTTGCTAGGAAATTTGCTCTTTTAAATTTCTGGATAGCCGCAGGGGAAGGCTTCTTGCTTCTTCCTCTGCCGGGGCACTTCTATGGTGGTGAGATGCAGGCTGAGCTTTTTCCTTCTTCAGCTTCTTGTTTGCAGTGTCAGCAAAGAGATGTTCCTCGTCGCTGAAGGAGAAGATTCTGATGAAATGGTGCTGCGAGCCGACTTATATAGAGGTCGGCTCCGCCCTGTCTGGCAGGCTAAAGCACCATTGGTTTGTTCAGCTACACAAACGTGAACAAATCAGGCTTCAGTACAGAGTAAAACAGGAGTTTTCCCCATACACAATGTGAGAGAACATTGGAAGGGGAACATAAATATTTTTAGACAATACACAATATTAAATATATTTTATTAAATAGTAATGTGACATTGGTTATGTAGGTTATGGTAATAGGTTACTCTATTGGCTAAAGGTTGCAGGCTTGCCTTCCAGTGGCTTTGATATCGACAAAGGCATCCAGCTACTGTATCACTGTAGCTAAGCTGAATAAAAAGCAGAAACGTTTTGATGAAACGTGAAGACAATGAACACATAATTGCGACAATATATGGTTTAAGTTTTTCATCTCCAAGTCATCTCAAGGTAATAAATAAATAAAGTATATGAAACAGCATAGAAACAATAAAATATATTTGAAATGGGAAAAAGGTGTTAGTATAAAAAGTGTAATATATAAACCAATCATAAAATTCTCATTAGGAAAATACAGGAAAAATATTGTGTGATACAAATGATTGGTTATTGTCCAGCAGTAGCCAATTAAAAGTAAGAGATAAGGGGAAAAAACTAACAAACTAACTGTCAGTTGGACAAAATAATAATAAAATATAATATAAATATAAAAAATAAAAGTGCCTGTGCCTGTGCCCCTGTAATAATAATTTGGGTTAAACTTTGTATTGCAGTGCCGTGTATTTACTAAAACAGTCAATCCATTGAAATTTATCAAATGAATTACATGATATGATTAATCAAATGAATCATAGTTCATTGGATTTAGCTATATTTGCTGAGAAAAACTACCAAATTAAGATAATTCAAAGCATTACATTATTGTGTCGGACGATAGCATTGAGTATTATAGACATGGCTTTAGATGTTCATGTATTGTTGTTTTATTCCCATATAATAAATCCTATTGATTTACATTTATTCATTTAGGACAGGGATAGGCAAGTTCAGTTCTAGAGAGTCCTGCAAAGTTAGCTCCAACCCTGAAAAAACCTCACTTGCCTTAAGCCTTAGGCTGAATCCGAAATCACCCCCATACCCTCATTTACTATTCCCTACATTAGGCCACTAATACAGTTGACGGAGTAAATAAAAACAGGTTTGTGAATTCAGACACTGAGTGCACCGGAAGAACGGCCGCTTTTGGCACTTCTCTTCTTCTCTTTTCCCATGGCACTTCTTGTAAAGAGTAGGGGTGTAACCCCGGTATCCTGGCCAAATTGCCGCAACTGACCCTTGTCAATCATGGCCTCCTAATCCCCATCCACTTGATTGGCTCTATGACTTTCTCTTCTCTCCACCTTTAGCTGGTGTGTGGTGAGCGCACTGGCGCTGTTGTACTGTGGCTGCCGTCACATCATCCAGGTGGATGCTGCACACCGGTGATGGTTGAGGAGAGACCCCCCACATGATTGTAAAGCGCTTTGGGTGTACAACAATACACAATAAAAAGCGCTATATAAATGCATCATTCATTCATTCATAGTTTGTACTTGTTGTTTAATAATCATTTGAAACTTGCAAACTGGCAGCTCCAATAGTAAGATGGAAGGATTTATCTTGAACTCTGTCATGGAAATCATGTATAAACCCTAATTAAGAAATTTAATAATCAATTTACAATAAATTTATACCTGTATTGTATTACGCTGTACACCAAGGATGAGTGCTTTGTAAAATTAATAGATGGATGATTCAGCTCTGGGAGCCATCTTTATTTTATTGCGATATTGCTGTGCATTGTGGGATTGAATGAGTGCACTCGATAATGTCCACAAAGGTTTCAGGTTTATGGGTATGGGGCAATTTCGGACACAGCCTTAGTAATTCTGAAGATAATGATTAGCTTGTTCAGTTGTGTTTGATTAGGGGTGGAGCTGAACTCTGCAGGACTGTGGCTCTCTAGGATTTAGGATACTGATTTAGGATAAGGATGGCCAACTCTGTCCTGCAGAATTTTGCCCAATCTCAAATCAGACACACCTGCAAAATCGAACCAAAGTCTTTAGGATTATACAATTACCGGCATGTGTGTTTGATTTGAGATGGAACTGTTTAGTTTATCTGGTAAACTATTATCTAGTGGCTGTAGTGCAGGTGCATTTGGAAGGTGCAATTAAAGTTATTTTTGTAACACTGCAATCTCTCTGCAGGATATCGAGGATCACGTCGCCTTTGTAATCACTGTCCCCACTGCGCTGGCTATTTTCCTCACGATCTTTGTTCTGGTCTGCATCGAGTCCATCTTCAAGAAGCTGCTCCAAGTTTTCTCCTTGGTGATCTGGGCCTGCCTGGTTGCCATGGGTTACCTCTTTATGTTTTTTGGAGGAATCATCTGTCCCTGGGATCAGGTAAGATGAGTGCATTATCGGCCACCTAAAGTTGTTTTCAGTCATAGGCCTTTTACCTGATACATCTCAGATGTGTATTCTTGAGAATCAGTGGGAACACGTAACATGAGAGTGACTGGAAGGAGCAATAACACAATACTTTAGTCAAAAAGGAAGGTGTATGCATACTGATGTATGGTACAGCCTCTAGTGAACAAATGGAATTGTGGATCAGAGTCACATTTACTAGGCAATTTAGCATTTGTCAAGTCAGCTGCTTTCCTGTGATGCACAGAAATGATTTTAAGAGAGAGCTCCATACCAGAATTAAGTGAGACGGCCAGAGAATTCTTATACGAAAATAAAAGAATTCCAGAAAGATGAAATATTTATGTCGAGAACGTGGAGAACAGGGGGAAAAAAAAGAGTAAAAAATTATTTATTTATTAAATTTCACATCAGGGATACTGTTTCACCCCAATACCAGTTCTCATGGAAGACTCTGAAACTGTGATCAGTAATAAGTGGCAAGAAATGGCAAGTCAAGCTTTTATTTATTTAATTATTTATTTTTAACTGAATCTATTCTGCTGTGTTTTTTAAGTTCATCTTTGTAAGTAGCTTTTCTAAGCAATTATAACCCATCAGATGTAACCCAACCTGTCCAAACGCATGATAAAATTGAACACTGTTCAGTGTATTATTATGTCAGGCGTAAAGATGTAACAAAAATTTGTACTTGACGAAAGCATTTTACAGTCTTCTACTATAAGATTAAAATGATCCTGCTTTCTTTCCCCTCTATCATGTTGATTATATAAAGTATATGTGTGCTATTCCCATGTCAGCTGAGCCACCCCATGTTTGACCTGTAAGTTCAGTGAGGATAATTACGTTCAACATTAATCAAAATGCTGCAAATGTGTGACTAGACCTGGGAATTAAGATAGTAATCAGAAGTCTGGCCTAGCTATTCTGCACATTCCTATTACAGATGAATAATTTACTCTTCAAGGAAAGAAAAAAAGTAAATAAATAAATAAACAAACATCTACCATTAGTTGGGTAAAATTTAATAAAAATCTTTAAATGGAGAATATAAGGAGCTAATGATTTGCTGTGTTAAAATAAGACTCAGTGTTTGTCGCTGACACATTGTATCTCTGGAATAGGTGACATATGGCGAAAGACAAACAAGGCTAATATCAGACGAGTAAAGCGGGATGACTTCCTGTGTTAGTCAATATCTCTGCTTGGTTCCAGATTAGGGGCAGATAGAGAAGTTCTCAATACATAGACCCCATCTGAATCCTCTATACAGCAAATGCTCCACTTCTTTCACAAAATATTTCAGCAAAATTGTGTCATTCACTAACCACTTTAGCTATCACTGATGTAGTGCTGTGAGTATGGAAAATTCTTTATGCAATTTAGGCTTATTATAGAAACCCGTATAAGCCCTAAGGACTGTTCACACTAACGTTCACACACTAGTGAAGTCCACACTACATCTATAATTATAACTTGTATCTTTTTGTTTTGTTTTTTAAGAATGATTTTATTCCCAGCTGATGAATGATTAAAAACATTGACAGCCAATCAGAATACACCTGGCATTATAGAGCTTGAGTATTTAATGTGGAAGATGACATAACACACAATAAAACAAGATCTTATCCTTCTTTGGTGTGGACGCTAATATAGTTAAATTATAGTTATCTTTTTAATTGATCCTTCTTGGTGTGAATTGCCCTTTACAGTATCCCCTAGCCAGATGTGGCAGCCACATGCAGTAAAAGGTATCTCCTATGCCAGGGGTTTTCAAACCTGTTCTAGAAGACCCCCAGCACTGCACATTTTGTATGTTTCTCATCTAACACACCTGATTCAACCCATCAGCTCATTAGTAGAGATTGCAAGCAAAGCCACTAGAAGGCAAGCCTTTAGCCAAAAAAATGCTAATGCTTCCACTTTGACAGTACATGGGAAAGGAGACCAGAGGCCGTTTTTTGAATGGATGTCAATGGAGGAGAGGCTTCACTATGCTGAATAAACAGCTTTTTAGAGGAAACGGCTTATCATTTAATGAATTGACAGCCTATCTGCTAATCTTCAACATGTTTTAGACTAAACAATACTTTTGGATTGAACTATTTTTAGAGTTTACCATGAAAAAAATGCTGTTTTATAAGAGAAGTCACTGACTTTTTTGCGACAGGTGGGATTCAGTTTACGGCACTTCCCATTCATTCATATGGTATCCGTAAATGGCGACTGAGTGCCGTACAAATCTGACTGAAATTCAATGATGTCAAGGCTGTAATGTGATTGTTTATTAAGGCACACGTGATCCAAGTTAGCCATTACGCTTTCTCCAATAGTAAGTATACAGACCCTCTCATCTCCCTATAGTAAGATAATCTCTGCTGCAAGACCTGAATTTGGTGTGTCTGATAAGGATGTCATACAAAATGTGCAGTGCTTTGTATGTGTGTCTCCGCTAAACCTCAGATACTTTAGAGAGCAAGCATTTCCATGCCCATGTGCGCCAAACAGACAGAATGCAATAAAACAGGAGTGCAATTCTGAATAAAATATGCATTTTGCGAAATTTTTTTTTGCTGGACAATAAATGAAATGTATGTAGAATTTTAAACCTATAAGTAAATTTTTTTTTTTTATGATAGCAGTAACTGTAAAATTACTATTGTAATGTGCTATTCAAAAGAGCCTAATACAGTTAGTCTGAGCTTTTGTTTTTCTTTATTTGCATTTTTGTTTAGTGAATTTAACTTCTGCTTAAAAAGCATTATTTCTGCTCTTAGATTGCAATGTTGCAATGTTACAATGTAATGTGATTTTACCATTTTTTGCACATAATCTATACTGTAGCCTTCATGGTTACATTCACTATATTTGACTTCATAGATTCTGACATTGTTTCAATAGACAACATTAGGCAGGATGTGAAATGACATTTTTTAAATAAATACAGATATATATATATATATAAAATACAGAAATATGATTTATTTGTTCTTTTTTGGAGTTTTTTTGGGTTGGGGTATTTGTTCATTTTGATTTGTGGCCACACACACACATGGCCTCTAAAACAAAAGCATTTATCAATATGTTTTTGCACACCTCTGTGTTTATTGCCCTGTACATGGAGATGAACAATGTGATTTCAGCTTTCATCTCACACAGCTCTGAAGGTACTCAGACGTCAAAGGTGATTTTAACGCTTCAGTGGGCAGCTTTCTTAAAGACTAAACTTATTCTCAGCCACATACTGCTACAATTGCTCTGTGGCCCCCTTAACCCTTCCACCATTAAAAGTTCTGCTCTCTGGGATGATCTGCAGTGGTACAGTGACCTGTACACAACTAAATGGGCACACATTTTCTGGGATCGCTTGGCACCAAAGGCAAATGCCAGTGGAAAGCATACATCCAGACATCTTTTTAGGTTCTTCCCAGGTGTCAGGCCACAGCAGTGCACACATTTTTGGTAATTACAACTGAAGTTGCATCTGAAATGCCAAGAGGAATAATGGACCTATTAGAGCACTTTCTTCTTTCTGTAAGCTCCCTTCATTTCAAGTCAGATGTGTGAAGACAGGTCACTGAAAGGTCTCCCCTCTCACACAATTAAAATATCTGTGCCACTAATGTTTGGTAACCGTGGTGTTAATGTTGCAGAGGGCATTTTGTTTCCCTGAGAAACAAGATGAGACAAGCCCAAAGGCAGGTAATTAATTAGGCTCTTTTGTATGTAGGTAACAATGAAAAACAATAAATTAAGCAATGATTAAAAAGGTTGCTTCTGAATGTGCATTCCACTTCATTTAGATTACAAAGCTCATTAAGATGCTTGGATGCTCTTCTATCTCTATCTGTTTGAAAACATCTAGGCCATTGTTGTTAGCCTATGGTACTGTTAAAGCTGAGATGCATAGTAATTTCCCAGCGACATTACTTAACAAAGATGTTGCTTTAAAGATCAATGAAATGCCTTGATGAGCACAGTTTTCTTTCATGTATTTACATATTTCATATTGAAACAGGAATTTACTTCAAAAGCTTTTTAACCTGTTAACCTGCACCCCCATTTTGGGACTGACATCTGAAAATGACATACCTAACTTAAAATTGTAACAGTTCCTGACTTCAGTGTGCTACATACACAATTTTGGTGTCTTTGGAAAGAAGAGCCTTTGGGGTTTATTATCCATCACCAGAGTTGATATTGCTCAAAAAGATGAAAAGTTATAGACACTGAAGTGCCTTGAAAAAAATTGTACCACACTGATTTTTTTTTATATTTCATATAAAAATACATTAAATCAGTCCTGGAGCAATACAGAAAAGTAATGGGTTGAAAGTCACATGATTTCTGAGACTATGTCTAGAAATTACCATCCATATTACAACGCTATTGTTTCATTGGACTAAAAGTGCTCTATGGGATGTTGTTCAGTGGACCCTTACCTTTCTAACTAAACCGGGATTTACAGCTGTGGATGCCTTTATGACTCACTATTACGATGAATCTGGTACGTACTGCGTTTTGATTATGCATGTTTTGATGTGTACTGCTTGAACAAATTTAGCAAATACATTCTTTATAAGCTTTCCATTGAAAAACAGTGATCTATCATCTATGCTTGAGACTTAGACCTTTAGAATGATATATAGTTTGTCAAGATTAATTATGTCCCTTTTCATTAAATCTATTCGTAAACATTGACACGTGCAAACAAAGAGCATTCAGGGCACCGGCGTCCAGGTGCGGGTTAACAAGTTTTAAATACCCAAATGGTATTAGGCATATGGTATTCTGAGGGAGGGCATTTGACATTCTAAATCTAGAGAGCATTTGATTGGACAAAAATGTCCATATCCTTGTGAGATGTCATTAAATATTTTGGTCCATTTTTGTATAAGATGGCTTTTACTTCATTTAAATTGGTCAACTCATAGGAATATCCTACACTACATGATTGTAAAGATAGCACTAAAGCTAACAGTCATGGACTAAAAGCTTCATAACAGAGCTGCACACAAAATTTAGATTTTATGTTGTATTTAAATGTTTTGACACATGCATGGTTCTCCTGTTGTTCTGTGTAGCACCTCTAGTATGTGAAACAAGTTCCATTTTTGAAAAAAACTAACAAAAAACATCAATACTTCAGCAACTGATAAGACTGTACACTACAGTCTTATATGCAAATATGTAGCCACATGTTTCTGACTTCCTCTGTGGTTTGAGCCATAGAGGAAGTCAGAAACCAGCCAACAAAGAGTCTACACCATAGCTCAGCTTCTGCTTTAAATGCAGAGAGGCTTTCTTGTCATCTTAGTCGTGCTGGCAGCAGGGAAAAGAAAAGAGTTCCAAGTTCCTTCTTCATCACAGTAAGGCTTGAAACTCTGCCACAGTCAACACTTATTATTCTAAAGCCTCGTACCAGAGGTGGGACCAAGTCATTGTTTTGCAAGCCACAAGTAAGTCCCGAGTCAAGACAGACAAGTCCCAAGTCAAGTCCCAAGTCAAGACAGGCAAGTTCAAGTCGAGTTGCAAGTCCTCAACTTTAAGATTCAAGTCTTAAACAAGTCATTAGTGCTCTTTGCCCAAATGAGTGAATCAGTATTAATTACCATATCAAAATCATCGTAATTTAGGGATTGTGCCAAAATAGGATAAGCAGTGGAAAAAAAACGATTTTATTAGTAACAGAATAGCAAAGACAACTTAATTTCAGAGAAATAACAACTGCAACATACTTTGCATGTGTGCATAAGAATAGGTGTTATATCGAAGCCAATGAGCCATTATTTGGAACCTCAATGAAACAGATTTAAAAATATGTGAGTGGAAACGCAGAAAGAACTACTTAAAAAAGAACTAGAAGAAATAACTGCAAGCATACTTTACAAGTGAGAGGAAACATGCAATATGGATGCAGACAAACTCATGAAGACAATCATTCAAAAATGCTGTGCTACCATCCTTTATAACTACAAGTAACAAAGACAAAATCATTTAATAGAAAAAAAAAAGTTGTACGTTAAATGTTAAGTTTATAATATGCATAGTTGATCACTAAATTTAGGGGCTATGTGCGCTATAGGCCTACAGACTGATTTATAACACGTGAATTCATTAATTTATCCCGAAAGAATTGGAAGTGACATGGGTGCCTGGTGAAGAGGGAGAAAAGATCAGTAGCCTTTATAGTTATATATACAATACTCATTTTGTGAAAGAAACACTTCTTCAAATTGTATATTTAAATTATCATTAGGCCTATTGCCACTTGCCCACTTCAGACATTAGGCCTAATGTGCATTTTTCTTCTTCAAATTATAGCTGAATGGTTTGCAGTGATTAATTTTAAATCTAGATTAAATAAAGTAAGTGAAGTGACATGTGGCCAAGTATGGTTACCCATACTAGGAATTAGTGCTCTGCATTTAACCCATCCTAAGTGCACACACACAGCAGTGCACACACACAGCAGTGAACACACACACCGTGAACACACATGAAGTGTGAGGAAATTACATAGCTCACTTTGCCAAGTGCATTCCAAACGACTACATAATGGCACGCACGTGCCCTGCTCACTACAAAGTCCCCACTCCAAGGGGATAGGGATGATCACTTCCATTTGGAATTTACCCGTGAACCGATCAGTACAGGATACGCGTACCGTTACACCCCTAATATATACATAATAAATATACACAGCACACACACATATATTATGTCAACATAATATTTTATTTTGGATGCGATTAATCGTTTGACAGCACTATTTTATATATATATATTTTTTACAGTATGTATAAAAATAACAACTATATTGTACATTTAGATTACATAAATGACATGGAATATTCCATCCAATTAATGTGCTCACATCCATTTATTCATTAAATTTGTTTCCAGTCTTTGATTTTCTGTTTCACTTCAGTTTAATATTGAACAGTCTACTGAGCTAAATTAGGAATAATCCAATCAGAAAAAATGTTAGACCTAGAACAGGGGTCACCAAACTTAGTCCTGGAGGCCCGGTGCCCTGTCCATTTTATTTGCAGTTTATAAATTGCATTAATAATTTCTGGAACAAACACATTTCTTCCTATTTTAATTCAAGGCAGCTAATATGACAAACCTCCTCCGCATGTTCAATACCATGACAGTTTTCCAGACAGATCTTTTTGAGAGTCTGCTTCTGTCTTATAAGTAGATTCTACACACAACAGCCTGGATGGAAAAATCAATATTTACTTAGTTATATGTGGAGCACCAAAATCACAGACAGAAAGACAAGACCTATCTAAGATACAGTAAATAAGACAGTGCCCTTGCCTTGACCTAAAGAGGTGTCCACACTAATCTCATACAAGTATAAAATGTATGGTTTACTCTATCTGTGCAGACAAATAACTACCCTGCTTTGATGTTTAATCCTTGTGCACTGCTTTTTTCCTCCTTTAGCTTGAGAGGAGACTTCACTCTGTTTCTGAGTGTCAAAGTGGTAACTAGGAAACATTCTAAGTAAAGGTCAAGATACTGGTCACGTGTTGCTAAGCCAGAGTGATGTGCTTTCCATCAAACAGGCTCTTGTGTCCATATCCCTTTGGGCTTTATGGCTGTTGACATCTGCTTCATTATTTGTTTGGTTTTGTAGAAAACAAACCATTTCCTGAACAAGGTTCCATGATCATAAATGAGTAGATTTGAGAGATGACCAAAGCTGCCCTGAAGATTTCAATTAAAGCACAGGAACAAATTGCATTTTAGTTGATAACTGTTGTCATAAAGAGGGAAGGTCAGGGGTTTCCAGTCTCTGCGCAGTACATTGGTGTAGTGCGATTATAAAAATCTCATTAAGCCAATGGATAGTCAGTCATCCTGAAAACACAGTTTTCATTTTTCTTCTTTGAAAACTTCTTTCAAAGAATTCTTCTTTCACATTTATAGGGCTATACTGTTTGTGGGGAAGAGAGAGAATTTTCTCAGCAGGGGGTGTCACAGCATTAATGTCTTGAGCCTGGCTGAGGCAACTATTGCCTAGTCTCTTAATGGCTGGTCGTGTTATCTCTGTGTGAGTTTCATGAGATGTTTGGTAGAGTAACAGATAGCATTTGAAGATACCCTAAAATGAAAAAAAGGCACTCATAAAAAGATGAGAAACAGGGCTAATATTCCAAGAGACTACCTACAATGAAATAAATGTAATATCACACATGAAATGTGACATCTACATTTATGCATTTGGCTTTTTAGCCCAAGCGACTTACATCGAAGGTATACATTTTACAGTATTTCATTTCATGAATTCAAATAATACACATTTTTATTTATGCATTCTATGAGCATTAAAACCTTGGCCTTGGTGTAGCTACCATCATGATCTACTGTTTAAACATTAAAGGAATGCAGTCCTGATTTGTGGTGAGATTAAATATGTTAAAGATATGTTCAGAAGTAACATATGTAAATTATTTACACACAATAATTATTGAAATGTCCAAATTGAAATGTCAGATTAAATATATTCTTTATGGAATCATAGATTTAATAATAGGATTTTATATGATGGATTTTCATAGTTAAAGGTGAAAGTCTGGGACATGTGTAAAACAATAACATTGATACAATACATACAATGCATGGTTAATAATAATCAACCTAATGCGACATTAAACTGTCTGTGGTTGAAGAAACATCTACAGTATGCATATATGCATATACTGTCTGATTCTGCCCAGCCACACATGCCTGGGAAAATACTCGAATTTGAATATCTTTTCAGGAATATTGTGAAATTCTTTATGGGCATCTATATGCATGAATTAGATCAAATGCTTTAATCACTGTGATGATTCCCTGACACAAATTACTGTGCAGAGCAGATGCTGTGTGAAAAGACTGTGCTGAGCCAAAGGAAAAAGTAAGAACTTTATATATACTGGCCCAGTAGTTCAGAATTTTACTTGTCATGCCAACATATTCACTGGCACCACTAGGTAAGTAACTAAATGGATCAATCAATCGATTAATCAATAAACCAATCAATCAATTAACAAATCAAGTGTGAGCACTCTTGCTCCATAGCAATAACTAGCTAGAGTCTTGGCTGAGCCAGGAACCCATTCTGTGTGGAGTTTGCATGTTCTCCCTATGTTGGTGTGGGCCTCCTCCAGGTGCTCTGGTTTCCCCCACAGTCCCCTACAAAACATGCAGGAATAATACTTTTGTTACGGAGTGAACAGGTCGAGAGGCGTGCAGATTCATTTTTCAAAGCTTTATTTAAAGACGTAGTCAAAACAGGCTAGGGTCAGACAATGGCACACAGGTATATCGAGGGCAAGACAAAAGAGTAGTCCAGTAAACAGGCGTGGGTCAATCGATGGCGAACGAAATCCAACAGGGCAAGACAAAGAGAGATAATCCAGGTACACGGCAATAGTAGAGGCAGGGGCAAACAGAGTCCAAACAGCAAGACGAACAGATAATCCAAAATTCACAGGCAAGAATTTGAACACGGGAAAGCAGGTAAGCCAAGACTAGACTAAGAAACTAGAGCAGGCTCCGTAAAGTATCTATTAGCTAGGGTAGCAATATGTGCTTACAATACTCGGCCCTGAACTGTGGTAAGAGCCTCGTATTTATTTTATGTGTGATTGGCTACAGGTGAGAGTGTGATTAGTGAAATAGAACATGGGAAATGTAGTCCAGGGTGACGTGTAACAGTCTGTGAAGTGTGAGAGTCAATATAATCAGAAGGCGACCTCTGGTGGCGAGCGGACGGAAGACCAGGGACAGGATTTGTGACAATTTTATTATGATGGTTCCCTTTCTGGCTGCATTCCAGTTCACTTTTAGACACCACTCGCGAACTTCCCTAAGCACTTCCCCTCGGGGGAATCCCCGCTGCCATTTTGAAGTGCGTTCCACTTCGTGAAGTGAACGAGGGAATTATATATGGACAGACCCTCGACCCCTCGATTTTGACCGAGGGAGAGAGTCTGCTTCATATGCACACTTCAGGCCACTCCATAGACCACAATGTAACACGATTGTGACGTCATCGCAGATTGCGTTTAATTTATCCCCACCCCAAACAACTCTATAATATATAAATTATTATTTTTTAACATTTATAACAGCCCAAACATATATTCATATAGAATGCTGCACCAAACAAATTCGTTAGAGGAAAAATGTAAACAATAAACCAACTCTATAGCAGAATCTAAGTGATCAATGGCTTGGGACGTTCCAGCCCATTCCAAGGGTTCCTCCAATAGTGGGAACTCGTGCAACGTAATTAATGACGTACATCTGAGTGAATGAGATGGAGGGAAGTTTACGAGTGAAGGGCATAAAAAATGGACTGGAATGCAGCCTCTGTTTATAAGAAACTCAACTACCAGCCATGAGAGTATTAGTAAACTGTCTGCTTATTATCTGCATACACTTTGTTTTGATGGTCACCCAATAGTCATTCTGCTGACTATAAATAACTTGTCAAGTACAAATCAACTTGTTCTACTAACCAGAATCCTAAACATGCATGTATTTAATGTAACATATGGTAAAATATGGTCTATTTATGTTTGCTTACACACATTAATGTTCAATGATAACATATTGACAGCATCTAAAATGTAAATAATTTATGTATGAAAAACTTTACACATTTACAAATCCTTATTTATTCAGAATATTTATTTCACAGAATTAATTGGATGATTCTATTGTATTTATGCAGATTAATGTAGTTGGATCCTTTACTTAATCTGAAAATCAAACATTTTATTCTGTTTGTGTGCCAGTTTGTTTAAAAGGATTGCATCATTTTTAAACAAGACTACATTTTAAAGTCTTAAAATCAAATACATTTCCTGTAATCGTTTAACCATTACTTATTATATATTTTTTTGTCAGGAACAGAACCAAACTGAACCAACTGTATCTAATGTCTGTCTGATTAATTTAGCTCAAAAGTTTTCAGCAACATCTTGCAATTTCAAGGCTAAAGAGTTCCTGAACAGTGTGAATCATGGGATATGCTTAGCCTCAATGTTTATTGTGTATTATGGGCCTTATAACAGGATGGCCTCGTGGGCAGCGCATCGACTGTCACGCTTCGCCTATGTAGGCGGAGACGAGGAGACGAAGAGGATTAACATTCAATAGTCTTTATTCTTCCAAATACACACGGAACAGGCAGGAACTCACACATAGGACGAGGGATAGACGTACAATTCTGGACAAAGACAGACTGCACAGACTCTAACTTAAAGACATGGGGTAATTAGGGAAACACACCTGGGATCAAATGAACAATCAGGACAGGAACAGGAAGGAAACCAAACATGGGCACAGGATGGCCTCGTGGGCAGCGCATCGACTGTCACGCTTCGCCTATGTAGGCGGAGACGAGGAGACGAAGAGGATTAACATTCAATAGTCTTTATTCTTCCAAATACACACGGAACAGGCAGGAACTCACACATAGGACGAGGGATAGACGTACAATTCTGGACAAAGACAGACTGCACAGACTCTAACTTAAAGACATGGGGTAATTAGGGAAACACACCTGGGATCAAATGAACAATCAGGACAGGAACAGGAAGGAAACCAAACATGGGCATAAAATAAACATGGAGCACGTGGGGGAGGAAAACACAACACAAGATAGGAACACAGGCCTAACATTACCCCCCTCTCCCAGAAGGAGCGTCCTCACGCCTCACAACATCCAACAGGGAGGGGGGGTGGGCGCTCTGGAGGGCCCTCAGGACAGACACGGGACAGCAGGCCTCCTGAGCGGTACCCATTCCGGGACTCCTGGCGGATCAGGCAGAGTAGGGAGCCATGGCGGAGCATGCAGACTAGGAAGCCATGGTGGAGCAGGCAGACTAGGAAGCCATGGTGGAGCAGGGAGCTCAGGAGGCCATGGCGGAGCAGACAGTTCAGAGGCCATGGTGGAAAAGGGAGCTCGGGGCGGAGCCCTCACTGGGCTAAACTCGGGGACAGGGACCCTCTCTGCGTTTAACTCGGGGACTGGAGCCCTCTCTGGGCTAAACTCGGAGACTGGAGCTCTCTCTGGGCTAAACTCGGGGACAGGAGCCCTCCATGGGCTAAACTCAGGAACAGGAGCCCTCTTTGGGCTGGATTCAGGGGCTGGAGATGACACTGGAGCGAGCTCTGGGGCTGGAACTGACACTGGAGCGAGGATGAGGGCCGAGAGCCATCCTTTTCGCCTCATCCTCCTCTTTTGGTTACGGGTGAATAGGGCGGCCGGCGGGCTTGAGTGATGAACGGCCGGCGGGCTTGACTGGGTAATGGCCGGCGGGCTGGGTCTGGATCAGGGCTGGACACTCATCAGACACCGGAGGATCCCTTCCCTCCAGCTCAGTGCTGTGGTGTCTGGGAGGTCCACGGGGCGATAGCAATTGGCCCCGATCCAGAACAAAGAGTTGAGTGTGGCATTGTCCAGCGCTGTTCTAGCGACGATCTTGCAGAACTCCCACCCATACTCCACGAAGGGGAGATCTTTGTGGGCTAGGCAAAACGTCAAAAGACTTTTCAAAAAACCAAAACAAAACAGGGAGAAGGGGCAGAATTCTGTAACGCTTCACCTACTGAGGCGGAGACGAAGAGGATTAACATTCAATAGTCTTTATTCTTCCAAATACACACGGAACAGGCAGGAATTCACACGTAGGACAAGGGGTAGACGTACAATTCCGGACAAAGACAGACCGCACAGACTCGAACTTAAATACCTGGGGTAATTAGAAAAACACACCTGGGATCAAATGAACAATCAATCAGGACAGGAACAGGAAGGAAACCAAACATGGGCATAAAATAAACATGGAGTACGTGGGGGAGGAAAACAACACAAGACAGGAACACAGGCCTGACACCGACATGTAGCGCTGTTGCACTTCGGGAGTCCCAAGTTCGAGTCCTGGCTCGCAGACCTTTTCCGATCCCACCCCCCTCTCTCTCACCCACTTCGCTTCCTGTCAACCTACTGTCCGATCTAAATAAAAGGCATAAAGCGCCAAAAACAAATCTTTAAAAAGTCTCTCTCTTTCTCTCTCTTTTATATAAACCCCTACATAAAACCTCTCTATTTTATTTCTTCTTCTTCTTCTGTGAATCATTTATTTTCCAGTGTGGAATAATGCGTGTATACATTTATTTCATTTATGTGGTGTAATTTAAAGTATGTTCTAAAATAGGTACCATAGAGAGGAAAACCGATCACTTTTTTGCAGTATATCAAGCTTCATTGCTGAACTGATACTAGGGCGTATTACAGAATGCTTCTTATCTTAGGTCTTAACTTAAGATATTATATGTTATAGGGGTGGGAGAAAAAATCGATCCATCGATGCATCACGATTCTCTCTCCAGCGATTAGTTTTTAACCAGATGCGCGATGAAGCTGAGTTTGCTTTAGCAACACCCGTATCTGCTTGCTTCCAATTCCTCACACACATACACCACTTGAACCTTCCGTAAAATAATCTTTCATAAAGTTCGGAAAGGTTAAAGCGAATTACAAGGACATTCGCAGGCTTCATTGCATCGGATGCAATGTGAGAGGTTTTTAATCTAGATTTTAATGTCTTTAATCTAGATTTAAACGGAGAGAGTGTGTCTGAACCCCGAACGTTATCAGGAAGGCTATTCCAGAGTTTGGGAGCCAAATACGAAAAAGCTCTACCTCCTTTAGTTGACTTTGCTATCCTACGTACTACCAAAAGTCCAGCGTTTTGCGACCTTAGGGAGCGTGATGGATTCTAGCGTGGTAGAAAACTAGTTAGGTATGCAGGAGCTAACCCATTAAGGGCCTTATAGGTAAGTAATAATATTTTCTAACAGATACGGAACTTAATAGGTAGCCAGTAAAGAGATTGTAAAGTTGGGGTAATATGATCATAAGGACTCAAGCTACAGGTAGTCCAAAATGAAGCGGCTAGTTTATTGAAGATGCAGGACAACCACCTAGCAGTGCATTACAATAGTCCAGTCTAGAGGTCATGAATGCATGAACTAGCTTTTCTGCATCAGAAACAGGTAATATGTTTCGTAACTTGGCAATGTTTCTAAGATGGAAGAATGCTGTTTTTGTAACATGGGAAATATGATTTTCAAAAGAAAAGTTGCTATCTAATATAACACCCAGATTTTTTACTGTAGAGGAAGTAACAGTACATCCGTCTAGTTGCAAATTGTAATCCAAGAGATTCTGTGTACTGTCTTTTGGTCCAATAAGTCATATCTCTGTCTTATCCGAATTTAATAACAGAAAATTATTGGTCATCCAATCTTTTGCATTTTTAACACACTCTGTTAGCTTAGATAATTTATAAGTTTCATCTGGTCTTGTTGAGATATATAGTTGAGTTCAGCATAACAGTGAAAACTAATCCCGTATTTTCTAATAATATTACCAAGGGGCAACATGTATATTGAAAATAGCAGAGGGCCTAGGACAGATCCTTGTGGCACTCCATATTTTACTGGTGATAATTGAGATGACTCCCCATTTAAATGAACAAAGTGGTAGAGATCGTCCCCATTTAAATGAACAAGGTGGTAGCGATCGGACAGGTAGGATCTAAACCATCTTAAAGCCTGCCCTTGAATACCTGTATAGTTTTGTAATCGATCTATGAGTATGTCATGATCTATAGTGTCGAACGCAGCACTAAGATCAAGTAAAACTAGCAAGGAGATGCAGCCTTGGTCTGATGCAAGAAACAAGTCATTTGTAATTTGAACAAGTGCAGTTTTTGTGCTATGGTGGGGCCTGAAACCTGACGGAAATTCTTCATAGAGATTATTTTTTTGCAGGAAAGAGCACAATTGAGCAGACACAACTTTTTCTAAAATTTTAGACATAAAAGGAAGATTTGAGATGGGTCTGTAATTTGCCAGTTCACTAGGATCTAGTTGTGGTTTCTTAATAAGAGGCTTAATAACCACCAGCTTGAATGGTTTTGGGACGTGACCTAAAGACAACGACAAGTTAATAATATTGAGAAGCAGTTCTTCTGCTACAGTTAACAACTCTTTTAGTAATTTAGTGGGTACAGGATCTAACAGGCATGTTGTTGGTTTAGATGCAGTGATAAGTTTATTTAGCTCTTCCTGTCCTATAGTTGTAAAGCACTGCAGTTTATCTTTTGGTGCGATGAATGAAGCTGAAGTATTATACGTTGTAGAATCTATATTTGTTATTGTATTTCTGATGTTATCTATTTTATCAGTGAAGAAATTCAAAGTCATTACTATTAAACTGTGAGGGAATATTTAGATCGGGTGGCATCTGGTTCCCTTTCGTGGAACTTCGAACTGCGTCCTCTAGGGGTCGCTATGGGGAACGCCTCGTCGTGACCCGTGTCTGAAGCCTACATTGAAAAAACACCAACTTGTTTGGCCGGCGACAGCCATGACGTCACTACCGTCGCAACTAGTACAAAATAGGCGCCGGTAGC
>NW_015505597.1:64878-65679 GCF_001515645.1 Sinocyclocheilus grahami
CCATGGTTCTGGCTTGCACTCCCCTCAGCATGGCGGCGTGGGGATACCGTTCCCCATAGCGACCCCTAGAGGACGCAGTTCGAAGTTCCACGAAAGGGAACGTCTCGGGTTACTTATGTAACCATGGTTCCCTGAGGGGAACGAGACACTGTGTCCTCTAGCTTTTGTGCCATGCTGCGGACACAAGCTTCAGACGAAGAAGTGATGATGTGCGCTACCGGCGCCTATTTTGTACTAGTTGCGACGGTAGTGACGTCATGGCTGTCGCCGGCCAAACAAGTTGGTGTTTTTTCAATGTAGGCTTCAGACACGGGTCACGACGAGGCGTTCCCCATAGAGTGAAGAAATTCATAAAGTCATTACTATTAAACTGTGCGGGAATATTTAGATTGGGTGGCGTCTGGTTATTTGTTAATCTAGCCACTGTGCTAAATAAAAACCTTGGATTGTTTTGGTTATTTTCTATGAGTTTGTGGATATGCTCGGCCCTGGCAGCTTTTAGAGCCTGTCTACAGCTGGACATACTGTTTTTCCACGCAATTCTAAAAACTTCCAAGTTAGTTTTTCTCCATTTGCGCCATGAGTTCTTGAGAGAATGGGTATTACTGTCTTACCATGGCACAGTATGTTTTTCTCTAACCTTCTTCAATTTGATGGGGGCAACAGCTTCTAATGTATTAGAGAAGATAGTGCCCATGTTGCTTGTCATTTCGTCTAGTTCATGTGTATTTATGGGTACACAAAGCAGTTGAGATAAATCAGGCAGGTTATTTGTGAATCTGTCTTTGGTGACTGGAACAA
>NW_015505597.1:65928-125312 GCF_001515645.1 Sinocyclocheilus grahami
TAAAACGATGAGTGGGCCCGGTGACATTTTGCTTGACTCCAAAAGAGTTTATTAGGTCTGTAAACGCAAGTCCTAATGCATCATTTGTATTATCAACGTTAATGTTAAAATCTTCAACTTCAATCCTTTGGGTGCGAGTGATCTAATGTTTAGGAACCCAAACTTTAAAAAAATCAGTTCATTTATTTTACATTTTTCTGGTTTAATCACGATCAGATTTGTTCTAGATCCTGCATTAAAAATTTATGTTTGACACAGTCAGATTTTGGGTTGCACTGCTGCTGGCAGCAGGTGTATACATTCTCCCAGGGACTTGATACTGTAATTGAAATTTATTGACAAAATTCATTTATTGACAAAAAATTGTCAAACAAACAGATGTTTGACACAAACATAAACACAGTCTTTATAGATTGGACAGCGCAAGCACTTCTATCATTTAAGCGGGTTGAACAAAAGTCATCATGGCAGTTATTTGAGATTTGACTTTACTAGTCATATGGAGCGTAGCATCCTGGAGATGTTGTCCGACAGGACTTCCACGCCGACTCTGCTGGGGTGCAGGCCATCAGCGCGAAAAGATTCCAATTATTAACAAAGAGCAGTTTCTGTTCTTTACACCATGACAATGACCATTCATATAGAGCAAAAAGTCTACTGAACCTTTCGTCTCCTCATTGATATGTGGGAAGTGGTGCTGACACGATGATCGTCGTCGCGGGCGATGTGCTGCGCACCGTCTCGATCAGGCTCCTGAAATCCCTCTTCAGTTTCTCGCAGTGTCTGCTGCAGCTTGGTGTCTCTAACCCCGGCGTGAAGCACATGAAGCACAAAGCTTGTTGCCCTTCAGGTATCTGCGCAGAAACATCGAGAACACAAGCACCAGGGAAACAGTGGTTTAACAGTGGAAGGTAAACAGTGGCACTTTACCTTCAGCTAACCTAGCACAGATGTGCTGGATGATGTAGTCTCCGACGATCACAGTGTCGTGTTCCGTCTCGCGGAGGGGAGTGAAGCGGTTCCGGGTGGAGATCTCGAAGACCGGAGGCGGCGGAGGGGGAGAGGTTGTCGCCCGGGGCCTGCCTCGCGCGAGTCTTCCGCTGCGGGTGCACCCAGGGTCTGTGGTGTCCTGGCGCCGGAGTGAAGGACATCTGGAAAGATCACGTCCTGGGAGCACCGAGCCTGTGCAGAGAAACACACGGAGTAGAGGTGGTGGGAGAGTTAGCAGCGTGCTGTATACTTACCCCAGACTTGTGAGCGTCAGCCCGGGATGTTTCCAGCGCGGCTCTCCGCTCTCTCAGCTGGGTCTGCCTGTCCACCGGGTCGCGGATCTGCTTCACTACGGCCTCCAGCTTGAGCTGCACCGAATGCAGCTTGAACGTGTCCTCACCTGCACTGAAAGGTAGACACACATCCACCATTAAAGCAAGTAACAGTGAGTAAAACAATGGTGATGTGTGTGAATAGAGTATTAGCAATGTAAGCGAGATTAGCGGTAACCATGTTGGCGATGCTAACGGGCTATATGCTAATAGCGGACTCGGGGAAATCAAAATAAAACAAGGCGCTCTGATTGTTTTTGTTGTAGAATACGATAGGGGATATATTCACATGTTATAGAAACGAAAATGATGGTGCATAAAATTGATTTTAAGATAAAAAATAGACGATAAAGAATTAACTTGACGGAGCTCAAACTCAAACCACACGGCAGCAACAAATCGATGTACTGGTATGTTGTGGTGAAGTGGTATGTTGTGGTGGAGAAGGAGCTGAGCCAAAAGGCGAAAAGGCGATTTACCGGCCAATCTACGTTGCTACTCTCACTAATGGTCATGAGCTTTGGTTCATGACCAAAAGGACAAGATCTTGGATACAAGCGGCTGAAATGAGCTTCCTTCGCAGGGTGGCAGGGCACACCCACAGAAATAGGGTGAGAAGCTCTGTCACACGGGTGGAGCTCGGAGTAGAGCCACTGCTCCTCCACATTTCAGAGGATCTGAGAGGAGCCGGTTGAGGTGGCTCGGACATCTGTTTTCGGATGCCTCCTGGACTCCTATGTGGGGAGGTGTTCTGGGCTTGTTCTACCGGGAGGAGGCCCCGGGGAAGACCCAGGACATGCTGTAGGGACTATGTCTCTCGGCTTGCCTGGGAACGCCTTGGGATTCCCCCGGAGGAGCTGAAGGAAGTGTCTGGGGAGAGGGAAGTCTGGAATTCCTTGCTGAGACTGCTGCCCCCGCGACCCGGCCCTGTATAAGCAGTTGATGATGTATGGATGGATGTTTATGTTGAACTTTATTCATGAACAGATAGCGCTGTATTAAGCATATAAAAAGTGTTTCTGTTGCTCATGAAAACGTTTCTGAAACATCTGTTTATTGGACAAATATTTCATTTAATTCACTTCATCTGTGATCAAGTGCAAACATAGCGCAAGCGTCATTACCAGCAGCAGAAAGTGACCGACTTGACGTCTCCTCTTTTAATTCCGCCCCGACTGCAGGCGGCTACTCTTGCTAGCCGGTGGCAGGCTAGTGTACTTCATCTCGATCAAGCCTATTGTCACTTGTCAAGTATTGTCCCTGTAACCTCTGTTGGTGAGTTCTTGTTTTTTTATGCCAGGTCTGTTATGTGTGTTCAAGGGAAGGAGAAGCGGAGGATCTAGATGCAGAAAAAGTTTATTAAAACAAAAACACAAAGTATATCCAGGCACGGGCTCAGAGCAAAAGACAAGGCAGGACATGGCCACACAAAGCAGCCATACAGGAACAACCTGATAACACCAGACAAAAAAAAAACCATTGCAAACACAGGGGTTTAAATAGACAGGATAACAAGATAACCAGGGGGAGGAACTAATCAATCAATCACCAGGGAAACTAACAAAGTGGGCAAAGGATCAAGGGAGAGCAGGGATTAAACAAGAAGTGAACAAAGAAACAATGGGGAACAAGAACACTTTAAAATAAGAATCCACAAAACACAAAACCAAGACAGGGGAACATGACAATAAGAATGTTCTGTGACAGGATTATTGACTCTAAATGTTACCCATGAACATGAGGCTGAGCTAAGTTGGGCCTTCTCTCCATGTTACTATGTATACAAACATTTTCATTTTAAGTTTAAATCAAATGGATCTTTTATCCCGAGCCTACAAAGTCCTCTCAGTCTCCCTGAAGTGGGAAAGGGCTCATCTCCTAAGGCCAGTCCAGCACCCCTGTTGAGAGGAGTGTTCAGGGAAGGCTCTCTCCAGGTTCAGTTGCTTACAAATGGCTGTACCCAACCAGAGCAAAGTTAAAATCATGACACAGAAATGCTTAGCCATCATGTCTAAGCTACAAATAATACTTTTCATTAGTAATTCATAAGTGATTACATATTGTATATCAGAGTTATTTATGATGCCTTGTCATGCTGACATTAACAATTGTGCACTGGTGCATTAAAAACAAAATAACTGATTTTAATAACGTCATCTATGCTCTACTGTTTTATTGTAAATGATGTATGCTTAAATATCAATAAAGAAAAAAATATCTTAAATGTCCTTCAGAAACAAAGCAATTCTGATGTTTGTAGATAGGAGACATGTCGGAGGAAGAGAAGCAGCCGGTGCTTGAAATGTGGGAAGGGATGAAGCCAGGACTTGATGCATAAATAATAAATTAATGCATAAATTAAAAAACAAGCAAACAACAACAACAACTACCCTGAGGGGGAAAACAAGCAAGGCAGACCAGGCCAGGGCATGGCAAGACTGGAAACAACAAGGATACATTCAATGACGAATTGGCTCAGGACTGCAAACACAAGGAGAATAAAAAGGGAGCAAACAAGGAGGGACAACAGGTGGGGCGACTGAACCAATAATCAGGTAACAAGGTGGGGAGGGTTTGTGTAATGCCAAGCCAGCAGTGGGAGCCCTCACCCGAGAACTGACTGTGCTCCGCTCCCTCTGCTTCCTCTACACTAATTTCCTATTTGGTTGCTTTATAACCAGAGACGTTGGGTGCTTCTCTAACGGAAGGCTGCATCCTACGAAGGCTGCATATCTCGACTGCCACATCATCAAACGTCTCTGAAGGCCATCTCAATAGGAAGTATCCTTGGAAGGCAGCCTTTGTTTTACGTCCTTCATTCAGCTGAATTTGAAGGATGCATGGGATGCGACCTTCAATCACCCACAATCCTTTTTAGCCATTCCATTTTATGAAAATAAACTGATGAAAAACGAGTCAGTAATGAGCTTGTCTGATTTTATTATGAAATGTAAGACAAAAATAATGTTTTAGGACATGAAAGAATAGATGTTATCTTTTGTTTTGGTGTAAATTACTAACTAAACTAAACTGCCAAAAATTTAAGCCACGGGGAGACTAGACGACTGTGAATCACTGAATTGCATTGATAGAAAGCAAAATAATATAAAGATTTGTAATACAAAAGTATTTTTCCAAAACTAAGTTTTATTAGTGTTTTTGTGCCACATTGGGTGTTATGAGAAGTGTTCCCGGTTCCGGTTGACCTAATTAATGCAGCCTAAAAATCCTTTAACGGATTTGAATATTAGAAGCATATTAGTGTGTTATGTGTAAGCCAGGTTAAAGAGATGGGTCTTTAATCTAGATTTAAACTGCAAGAGTGTGTCTGCCTCCCGAACAATGTTAGGTAGGTTATTCCAGAGTTTGGGCGCTAAATAGGAATTTTTTTTTTTGCAAATTGTACAATATCCAAGGTACACATTTCTAGTAATTGTGCAGTTAATTCTCGGATTTTCAGAAAGTTTTTGAATATTTGTCCTCTCCCCAAATTTGTCACTACCGAAAAACAGTAAGAATAAGTTAATTGGAAGAGTTATATTGACCTATTAATATTTTGCTTACATCTAGATTGTAAATATATATTTTTCATTTTTTTTCAGAGGTGAATCAATAACAATTACATTTTTAACAATATTTCAAATGTAATTTATGAGATTTTTTTCTATGTAAAAGTCAAAAAGTTCATCATACTGATTTCAAAGTTAAGGATTCGTTAGTTTGAATATACATTGAACCAAAAACTATCAAAAAATCTTAATTGATAATTCAGTATACTTTATTTTTGACAAAACATCCCATGTTTTGGTAGTGACAGCACATTTTCGGTAGTGACAGTAATGCTTTGGTAGCAACCACATCACATTACAGAACTCACATACTAAAACACTACTAAATAATACTAAAATGCAAAAAAAAAAAAGAGCATAACTATACAAACATTTTGTTTATTTCTCCCAAAAATGATTATGATAGGATTATGTGTTCCCTTTTGTCACTACCAAAACAATGATGACATGTTTCGGTAGTTACTGTTTCGGTAGTGACCATTCTATGGGATAACACAAAAAACAAAGATGTGACTACCAAAACTCCACCAAATGTTACGGTAGTGACAATTTTAGATACTTTTGAACCTAGCTCAAAGGTGCTAATCAGCATATGATTAGCTAGCACAGTTTTGAACAGTGGTACATATAAAACTAAATGTTATGGAATCACTCCCAATAAAGTGTGCTTAATTGCAGAAAAAAAGGTGTTCGATAGTGACGTCCCTAAAGTTACACACAGATTTTTTTCAGACTTTTGAACACATTTACCTCAAAATGATGGGACCTACCTACTCATACCTTGCAGCTATGAGAGAGGGGGACACATGAATATTTCCTGATCATAAATTTATGGGTTTAGTTAAAATCTACTAAAATTAGTTAAAATCAGGCCAATATAGACTGAAACATACACTGGAGTGTATGTAGTGACATGAAAAATGTGGGACACATTTTTTTATACATAAAGTTTCATAATTTAAAAAGAAAATATAAAAGAAATATCTATTTTTAACTTAAAAAAAAAATCAAAAAGATACTTTTAAAAACAACAATGGGAAAAAAATACAAAACTTTTTTCAATATAATTTGCATAAATTGAAATTTAGGTGTTTTATATATATTAAGCTTACAAATATTTTTAATATTATTGTGGGTTTCAATAGATAATAGAAGGATCTTAATAAACATCTAAGATTTGAATAATTTAATGCTTTTTAATGTGTTTTTTTTTGGTTGTGGGACAGCAGTTTGCACCAATTGTGTAGAATGGCCCATATATATAAGTCTTAAGTCTAAGTAATGCCTCACGAATTTGGAGAACATCTGACAAGAGATCAAAGACAATTCCTTCATCCATAATCACTCGAGACCCTTCAGATTTCTGGGTCCATGTTGGTGCTTCTCCTCTTCAGTTCACCCCACTCATTTTCTATATGGTCTATACGTCCCATTATAAGATTTCTAGCATTTATTTCATGCATATATATATATATATATATATATATATACACAGATGCATCTATATATAATAGAGTGTCGTGAAAAATGTGTTGCGGGGTTCCCTTTCTTGTCTGGTTGCTGAAAGGGGTTTCCCGAGGTTGCTGATTGGCTGGAGGTTCAGTCTTGGGAAGCCAGTGATTGGGCGTTGGCTGGCGACGCGGAGCTGTAGTCTGCAGTTGAAGGGTAGACAGCACTCTTCGGAGATGCGACGTTAGGCTTAACTCAGAACACGAAACTCTCAACGGAAAATAAAACAAACTAAAGAAATAGAAATAGATGTAAAGTTTGATGAGACCAGGTGGCGTTTCTTCTCATGGTTTTGGAGGAGCTGGCGTGTAAGCCAGACCACGCTCAAAACTAAAGAAGCATGACTAGGAGTGAAAAGCTAAAAGCCGCATGGCTAAAAGCTAGACACAAAAAGTCAGACCCGCAAAAAGGCAAAAGGCAAAAGACCAAAAAGCGCGCAGTTTGATGGTGTCCTGAGTATTTAAACCAGGCTGTTTAACACACCCAAATGGTGTTTCGACCAATTGTAGCTCGGGGTGTTGCAATGTTTCTCCTTCCCATTCATAAATCAACTGTTATCTCATCATTCACATGACCTGCGTTTTTCCCGCTCTGGTAGAGTATGATTTTGGACATGATTTCTATATGATACATTTGACCAAGAATTGACTGGGAGAAACGTTTCAAGCATGAAAATTCAAACTCACACATACCAAGCATGAATATGACCCCTTAAGCTATTCAATAGTTATTCAAAATACATTCACAATAAATAAGGCATGATGGTTAAACATGTGGGTTAGATACATGATATGGGGTTAGATATATAGCAATGGTTAGTTGCTCGAGTCCTTTTAGTGTCATTTAGATGCATCTTCACATGGAAATTAAGTTTCTTTGGCATTCTGTGGACGTAAGGAGACCAGAGATTAAAATGTCTGTAAGGAATTTTAGTCTCTCTGTTCTTGTCGTAAAGTGGGGGAAGTCAATTTACGAGGAGCTTGTGACTGTAGTTACTATCGTGTGATAGTCATGCGGTCATCTCTTTTGACCATTATTCTTGATAACTTGCCCCAAAATTTTACAATCTCCTTGGACTTGTCAATGTGTTCTTTTGTGTTAATGTTGAAAACTGTTCTGTGACAGGGTCTTAGGTTTAGGCTTGCTTCAGAGAGGCTGGGGTCTGATTTATGACATCCTGTTGTCTTGGGCCTCAGTGGAATTTTTGTGACTCCTCGTGCCTCAACTCGGTTTTGACCAAATCTTAGATTGTCTGATTCGGTCTGATATCCTACACAAGTTTCACAATTTGAGTTGAATTACTTAAATAAATGAACTTTTCCACGACATTCTAATTTATTGAGATGCACCTGTGTATATATGCACAGATATGTAACACATGATAATTTTTAAATAAATGATGTGAATTCACACCTGTGGTCAAACTTAAATGCATTAATGTTTTGTTACATTGTCTTTTGGTTGATAGCATTGATCTGGTTGGTATGGAGCAAATTTTTGTGAGCTGAAAGACAGATAATCAGGCAGAATGTCTGCATTTTGTTTTATGGACCTGCTAATAGTAATTATGATGAGGCACTATTGAGTGAAAATCCAGAAATGGACCAAAAGTGCGACCACTAAGTGGTCATATGTACTGACACACTTCCCCAGGATGCTCAGTGTAATGGCTGAATTACTGTTCAGAATAAAGGTTACTTTATCTGTGCCTTCTTTTTTCAATCCCCATTTGCACTGAAACATAACTGAGTCACCAGTGTTGGATTTCAGGGCTCTAATGTAGCCCACAGACCAAAACAAATTATAACTGAATTTTAAATGATTACTGCAGCTCATTACCAACCTAATGGAACCCACTGGTCAAGAAATGTGCGTCCTGGTCAGAAACAAGGCGTCTTGGCATTATACATGTGTGCTGCTTACTCAACATAAATCTAATTACAGATGAGTTACTGGTAGGAAGGTGACAGTTGATGACAATAATCAGAAATGGTTGATTAGCAATAATCAGCAGTTGATCACTATTTCTGAAAGTGTTAGTCTAAAAAACCAAATGCAGAAATCACCCATTTATTAATGTCTAAATTTGGTCAGTCCAATCGAGTCTACCCACTGCAGAGTATGTGCTTTATTATTTATCTACTTTGAGATCACTTGAAACTATTGCACTTATTCTTACTTCTTCCCTTAAAACGCAAAAGGTAATATTTTGCCAAATATACCCTGCTATTTTCAATACAGTGGAACCATTGTGTGATCATTAGCTGTCAAGCTCAGTTGCATTTTTTTTTAAATTGTATATAAGGTCAGGATTTGAATCTGGTGTGTGTGGGGACCAGATTAAAATCCTGACCTTATATACAATTTAAAAAAAAAATGCATCAAATGATATCAGAAATTAAAAAAATAAAACAAGATGAATAAATGTTGTTATACATCAGGTTAAGCAGGTACGTATAATTACTAGGGATGTCAGTCGATAAAAATTAATCTAATTAATCACAAATTACATTTGGCTGTGAAAATACCCCCAAAAGATTATTTAAAGCTATTTTTGTGTTAAATGAGAAAGTATTAAGTAGATATTACAAATAGTAGCTTTAGAAGTATTTTACTTGATTCATCATAAAAGTTATTACACATAAACATTTAGGTTACAACGGCCTAACATAAACCATATGGAATTTTTTTTTGTTCATGCAATGGAAGTCATTAGTAACCAAAACAGCTTTGTTACCAACAGTCTTCAAAATACCTTAAAAAAAAAATTAAGTCATTCAGGTTTGAGTAAATGATGATTGAAATTATGAAATGAAATACTACTCTAAATAAGAAACAAACTGCCAGCAGGTGGCGGTAAATGTCTTTATAAGTCATTTATGCATTCGATTAATTCAAACGGCTGATTCATTCATTCATTTTACTCACTGATTCACCCGGTTCCTTCAAAACGCAGATTAATGCAGAAACTAAACACCGCTGTGTTGCTCGGAGACACACAACAATTCTGCTGTGGCTTTATAGGTAATAATTTTGTTGGCAAAACTGAGCAAAAACAGACAATATGTGTTTAAAATATAACACAATATTAACTTCTTATTTACTGAACTGTTGTATAAAATCACATTTGCACTCTTATATTCGGGAAAAAACATATCGTTTATCATATGATATAAATATGAGACAAAAACTCATACAGGGGCATTTCTGCCCCAATATCTTGAATTTTAGGGCATAACTGCATTTATGGAGTTGTTGCCCTGCATCATATTTGGCAACAGTCAACTGAGTGAAACGCTATCTGGGGACGTACAGGCCTGGGGGTGGGGCCAGTGCATTGACTGTGTTAAAATATTTTAATCGCGTTATTTTTCATAACTAATTAAAGTTAACGTGTTAAACTGACAGCCCTAATAATTACATATCAGTTTCTGTATCTGCAACTCGTTGGCACCCAAGGCACTTGATCCTGCATGTCTATATAGTGTTTTATACAATAGCTACAGATTGTCAAAGCAGTATGTTCTAGTCCTAGTGCGTCAGGGGCGTAGCTAGCATTTCAGAAGTAAGGGGGACAGAAATGTCAAATTTAATACCTACTGTCTGTTTGTTGTCTTTCGTTTCATCAGTCAAAACGTTTTTGCTTGCTATAGCGACAGCTGAAAAAAACAGTAGATATGTATAGATGCCACATTTGACCACTCCAGATGCGTTGACGCATCCGCCACATTCATTTTTTTTACTTCTATGCAGTTTTTTCTTTTTTGTTTTTATTTTGAGCATGTAACCTGGCTCCTCCAAAGCCTAACCAGTATAATTTAATTTTGCAATAGGCAGATAATAGCACAGTCTATTGTGAATATAGTCAAAGCTAAATGGTATAGGATTTAAAGGAAAATTTAAAAGAGAGAAAAAGAATTATGGATAATTTATTATATATAATTTATCGCCTTTGTGTGAATATGTATGTAACCATGAAATCTATAAAAATTAACTGTAATCTAATGAACATTTTAAAACAATATTTCTTTTTTGGAATTTGATTGTGTAAATTGGATTGCATGTACATGTAAAGGAATCAGTTACTACCCAGGACTGCTTAATCTGAGGTCACTTCCAAACCAAGCAGCTTAGATTAGTCAATGTCACAATTTCACTTGGCAAAAGTGACGTGTCCAAGGTTAATTTTCCCCCCCTTCATATCCACTGTTCGTTATTGCATAGTCACCCTTATTCATTCCTAAGTAAGCAACAATACGCAAAGTTTAAACCACGTGTCATGTTTAACAGTTCTGCATTGAATGCAGGAGTGAATTACTAGCCATAAGCATCAGCAATAACACAATTATGTTTATATAGCAGAATTATAAAGATTCGATTCTGTATATTTTAGGCATCTGCATCTGAGCAAATAAATTTAGTTTTTTTGGGAAATTCATGACCATTCAGTTGTTGTATTCAACAACCATTCAGTTCAATACATTTGCAGCAACTTGATCCAGATCTTTAGTTCAGTAGCTTAACTTCATAGGACTTTACCTGCCTTAATGTATTTTAAGCAAGAAAGATACTACTACTATTATATATTCAATGCACCAAAAGTGTTTTTTTTAATTGTAAACATTGCATACATTTCCTGAACATTTAGGAAATACACAACGTGCAGAAATACAACAAAGTGCAAGTGCAACTGGCAGCAATACCACACAGAGTGCAAATAAAACATGATAGTTAAGTGTAGTAAGTGAGAGTTGAACAAACAGATGGCTATGACATGCTTTTATTCAACACTATCTACTTTTCAAAAATATTAATTGATCAACACAATCTGGCTGTAAACTACTTATCTGAGAAGACACTATGTCTCCTGCAGTGCTGAAAACGTTTTCTGAGGGCCCACTGGTGGTAGGAATGCAAAGATAACTTCTTGCCAGATTTGCAAGGATTGGTAGTTCTGTCTCATGGGACTGCCACAAGTCCAGTGGTCATTCAGTCATTGGCAGAGGTGCCATGGATCTGTATTTGAGTACCTCTTCTCTGCTGATCTCGCTAGCAGACCTTGATAGAGGACAGGTCCCTGGCACCTGCTGAAAGCTGTTGCTGAAGAGCAAATCCATGGCTTTCAGTTTTTTTGCAGGACGCATCTCATCTGAAAAAGGAAATTAATTAGACTGATGGAAATGCATGATGATAAAGTTTGTGTTTGTTTACATCTCATTCCTCGTCCTTAAATACATTTTGAAATACATAAATGCATCCCAAACCTTTATACTACAGTATACCTACCCCTTAAATTAAACAGATTAGTCTTTATTAACAAATTAAAGGGGTCATATGATGCGATTTCTATTGTTCCTTTTCTTTAGTGTGTTATGTAGCTATTTGTGCATGTATAAGATCTGCAGTTACAAAGTTTCCCACAAAAGGATTTATTCTATCTAAAAGAGAAGGCTGATCCAGACCTGGCTAAAACGCCTCATTCAAACATGCCCCCGCATCTCTACGTCACGATGTGGAAATATTGGCGTAATGCTGCCCAAATGTTCACGCAAAGAAAGAAGGCGTGGTTTCAGGAACAGCAGTAGTGTTGATGCAGCCATGTCAGGGAGACGCTGTGTGTTTCTGTGCGAAAGCAAAAGCACTTTATTTGGCCTTCCGAAAGCAGATGCAATGAGGAATCATTGGCTAAGATTGATTTACAACAGAACAGCACAACCCAGATGTTTCAATTTGTGCAACACATTTTATGGACGACAGTTTTGTGAACCTAGGAGAGTAGCCTACAAGGCTGGCTGTGCAAAGGCTATTTCTAAAATATAAATAAATGTCAATTCCGACTTTGCTATGACAATCTGGCACTTATTCTGAATCAGCTACTGTAAGTATGTTTTCTTAATAGTTTAAGTATTTGCTATTGACTGTTCAAATACAGAGTTTTGTGCCAGCAATAACACAATTATGTTTATATAGCAGAATTATAAAGATTCGATTCTGTATATTTTAGGCATCTGCATCTGAGCAAATAAATTTAGTTTTTTTGGGAAATTCATGACCATTCAGTTGTTGTATTCAACAACCATTCAGTTCAATACATTTGCAGCAACTTGATCCAGATCTTTAGTTCAGTAGCTTAACTTCATAGGACTTTACCTGCCTTAATGTATTTTAAGCAAGAAAGATACTACTACTATTATATATTCAATGCACCAAAAGTGTTTTTTTTAATTGTAAACATTGCATACATTTCCTGAACATTTAGGAAATACACAACGTGCAGAAATACAACAAAGTGCAAGTGCAACTGGCAGCAATACCACACAGAGTGCAAATAAAACATGATAGTTAAGTGTAGTAAGTGAGAGTTGAACAAACAGATGGCTATGACATGCTTTTATTCAACACTATCTACTTTTCAAAAATATTAATTGATCAACACAATCTGGCTGTAAACTACTTATCTGAGAAGACACTATGTCTCCTGCAGTGCTGAAAACGTTTTCTGAGGGCCCACTGGTGGTAGGAATGCAAAGATAACTTCTTGCCAGATTTGCAAGGATTGGTAGTTCTGTCTCATGGGACTGCCACAAGTCCAGTGGTCATTCAGTCATTGGCAGAGGTGCCATGGATCTGTATTTGAGTACCTCTTCTCTGCTGATCTCGCTAGCAGACCTTGATAGAGGACAGGTCCCTGGCACCTGCTGAAAGCTGTTGCTGAAGAGCAAATCCATGGCTTTCAGTTTTTTTGCAGGACGCATCTCATCTGAAAAAGGAAATTAATTAGACTGATGGAAATGCATGATGATAAAGTTTGTGTTTGTTTACATCTCATTCCTCGTCCTTAAATACATTTTGAAATACATAAATGCATCCCAAACCTTTATACTACAGTATACCTACCCCTTAAATTAAACAGATTAGTCTTTATTAACAAATTAAAGGGGTCATATGATGCGATTTCTATTGTTCCTTTTCTTTAGTGTGTTATGTAGCTATTTGTGCATGTATAAGATCTGCAGTTACAAAGTTTCCCACAAAAGGATTTATTCTATCTAAAAGAGAAGGCTGATCCAGACCGGGCTAAAACGCCTCATTCAAACACGCCCCCACATCTCTACGTCACGATGTGGAAATATTTGCGTAATGCCGCCCAAATGTTCATGCAAAGAAAGAAGGCATGGTTTCAGGAACCGCAGTAGTGTTGATGCACCCATGTCAGGTATACGCTGTGTGTTTCAGTGTGAAAGCAAAAGCACTTTATTTGGCCTTCCGAAAGCAGATGCAATGAGGAATCATTGGCTAAGATTGATTTACAACAGAACAGCACAACCCAGATGTTTCAATTTGTGCAACACATTTTATGGACGACAGTTTTGTGAACCTAGGAGAGTAGCCTACAAGGCTGGCTGTGCAAAGGCTATTTCTAAAATATAAATAAATGTCAATTCCGACTTTGCTATGACAATCTGGCACTTATTCTGAATCAGCTACTGTAAGTATGTTTTCTTAATAGTTTAAGTATTTGCTATTGACTGTTCAAATACAGAGTTTTGTGCCATTGTGTGTATGTGTGTGTTTGTGTGCGTGAGAGAGAGACAGGGTCACATCACAGTGGAGTCAGCTTTCTTAATCGCGGCTTGTGTACTGCAAATACTTACGAGCATCATCACTGTCTGTCACGCGACTCTGTTCCCCTTTCGGGCTTGAACTGATGGTAAAACTAAGGACATTATGTACTGTCTTTACATTTATGTTGAAAGCTGAAGCTCGCGATTATGGAAAGGGGCGTTACATTTACGACGCGTGCTTGTGGTGTTCCGCTATTTACAATGCACTGGGTCAGCTGGCCAATCAGAGCAGACTGTGCTTGTCGGAAGGAGGGGCTTTGTAGAAAACTATGCGTTTGAGAGAGGCAGGGCATAGAGGAACTACAATAATGTACAGTATTTGAAAAATAATGTGTTTTTTGAACATTAAAGCATGTCAACATATTCTGTTACACCAAATACACAAAATAATGATTTTTAAAATAGCATCATATGACCCCTTTAAAATAAATACCTTCTTCAGTTGTGTCTGGTGGTTTTTCTTCAACTGCATCCTTTATGCAGAACGTGACAGGAGTTCGTGTAACGACATGAAAAGTCCTCTGCCATCACGGATTTCATATCTCGAGCCATGTCTGTATCGTCCTCGCAAGGCTCGGGATGTTTCAGTAGTTTAGCCTGGAGAGGCGCAATCACCGACACGGTTGGTTGTTCTTCACACATCATAGTAGAAGCGATTTTAATGGGTGTCATCGCTTTCACAATGTCCTCAGCATTACTGATGTCTGTTTCAGAGAGAATGTGGACTTCCGTTCCCCTCCGCAAATTCTTTGACATAAGTGTTGCCAAGACTGTAGTTTGTTGTTCTAAGAAACGCTCAAGCATTTCCATGAAACTATTCCACCTAGTGCAAACGTCCTGTTTAAGTTTGTGTAATGGCAAGCTGAGAATTTGTTGTTTCTCTTTTAAAGTGCATGTAGCAGTGGAACTTCAGTGGAAAAAAGAGACAATTTGTCTTACTTCGCCCAACAATTCATGGCCTTTTGAGACACCAGGTTAAGAGTGTGTGCAAAGCAAGTAATGTGTGGGGTAAATCCAGCAGTTTTACCTGCAGCAATCATATTGCGGGCATTATCAGTAACAAGAGCAGGACTCTTGTTTGTAATTGTCCACTCGGAGAAGGCATCACACAGCTTAATTTAGAATCCTTGTTTGAAGAACAAAGCTTTGCATATAATAGGTTAGGACTTCTCACACCTGACCCTGAAATGCTAGCTGCCGCAGGTGCAGGTGTAGCTACAGGTATTTCTACCTTTATAGCATGGCATCTGCGGAGATGGTTGCTAAGGTTTGTTGTATTTCCAAAGTACTTTAACTCAGATTTACAATGTCTGCAAACTGCAATGGACTTGTCAATCTTTCCATTTTTTTTTGTAAAAACCGAAGTATTCCCAAACCTTTGACTTCATATTGGCTGGTGCTTTGAAAATTTCTCCTTTGTTGCCCTCCATAGTGCAGCGTGTATGTTAATGACAGTAAACAGGTGCGAATTGGAGAGTAGTAACGCAATGAGGGCGCACGTGACTATACGCAGACTCAACTAATTTAAGGTTTAAATTTATTTTTAACATTGTGCATCGTTATATAATCGCAATTCATTCGATTTTTTTTATTTTAAATCGATTATTGACAGTAACAATCGATTCACGATTCAAAAATCCATGTTTCAAGATCGATGCATATGCATCGGCAGGAACTGTAATCGATGTTTCGAGAAAATGAATGAATCGTTACACCCTAGTGTTTAGTTATTGAATGAAGCAGGTTTTTGAACGAATCGGTTGATTAAGTGATTCAGTGATTCACTCATTAACACAGTCAAAAAGCTTTGTCCCTGAATGAATCAGCCGCTTGAATGAATTGGTTGAATCTCAATGACTCACTCATTAATAGTCACTTGCTGTCACCTACTGGCGGTTTTAATTTCACATTTCGACCATGTTTTTTTTTTCATGTTTTAAATTTTTTCAAATATTAGTATTCAATGTTTTATGTTAAAAACAAAACATTAGGCCTATTTATGCATCTGTAACTGCAAGTTAAATGCATCCATGTCCCCTCTGAGCTACATTAAACTGTATCTAAATGCCACTTCAGATGCAGATTCCATAAATGTTTTCTTATGTTGGAATGAAAGACACTAAGCACCGGATGAAGTACTTCTTACCCAAAGATACAAAATGGAAGAAACAGTCAAAATTAAACACAATCTTGCTACTATGAACATTATATATATATATATATATATATATATATATATATGTACAGTATATATATATAGTCAGCTTTATGTTTCTACCTGCCTTGACCTAGTTTTCCTGTGTTCCTGTTGTTGATTAGTTCATTCGGTTCCGCCTGTGTTTATTCATTATCTCGTTTGTCTCTGCTCATTTAAGTCATGTGTTCTCCCAAGTTCTTTTGTCCTGTATTAGTTTCCATTTATATATTTATGGTTGTCCTTTCTCCTGATTATTCTCCTGAGTTTCTGTTTGAATTAAAGACTGTTTGGTGGATTACTCCTGTGTCGTGCGCTTGTCTACAGCTACAATCCGTAACAGAATACAGGACCGAAAACAAGATTAACTGGGCTGAGGACCAGCTGTGGTGCCTGCGGCAGGATGGTCGGCCTTTGGGGAGATATGTGGAGGAATTTATCGAGCTTTCCTATTTGGTGAGCTGGCCTGACATACATATTTGGTGAGCTGGCCTGAATACCATTTGCTGTAGTTCTCCCATGTGTGATTTCTCTTTGGTCGAGTTACTCGATCTCATCCTGTATTTAACCGGCTCTAATATTGAGGTAGAGGAAGTTAGAAAAGATAAGAGCCGTTCTCGTCCATCCTATACTGAGAACCACTGGGCCTCGCCAGCTCACCCCAGGCTGGTATCCTCCACATGCCTGGCCAATCTGTGTCTCCCCGAGCCTGTAGGTGGCCATTCAACAGCGCTGGGATGCACCTGGGAGCCAAAGTGGCAGATCCTGCATATACATCTGTCCGGTCAGTGCTCAAAGCCGCCTCCCTTCGTCCGTCTCCAGTACCAAGACCCTTTCCTGTCCTCAGCCAAGACACACCGGCCGCTCCATTCTCAAGCCTGCCGGCTGATTCACTTTCCAGACCTATGATAATGTTAGCCTTTTCTTTAACCTCAGCCCAAAAAAGGAGGACGAGGAGGAAAAGACTGTTTTCAGCCCTTATCCTCTCACCAGAGTCCGCTCCAGGATGCTCTCCAGAATGCTCTCCTGAGCTCAACTTGGAGCCCAGCTCTCAGTCATCTCCACTGTTTCCGTCCAGCCCTGGAACCTGGACAAGGCCATGAAAGCTCCTCCTTGGCCTCCTGAATGGCCGGCTCCTCCATGGTCTCCTGAACTCCCTGATCCGCCCTGGAGTAGGGCTGGGAATCGATTCCTTGATGACGAGGCATTGGGAATCGAGAGTCGATTCCTAAGGTTGGAAACCATCCCATCAAGGGCAATCGACTCCTCATTCAGAGTCGTTTTCAGTTCAACAAAGCTTATCTATGGGTGCCTCTCAAACGAAGGGCTGCATCCTATGAAAGCACCGTTCACACTGCCAGTGACTTTTTCACTGTACGTTATGAAGGTAAAATAATGTCTAAAAGATTTGCATACGCAGGATAAGAGTTGTGGAAGTGGACATGCCCCATCCGTCGCCAACGGCCACTGTTGCAGTTGTCACCGGAAATCGCCAGCTCTCCATTGAAATTAATGGGATCGTGTCGCTTTGTCGGTTGTAGTGTGAACGGGGCTTGAACGGGGCTGAAGGCTGCATATCTCGGCTGCTGTGTCATCAAACGTCGCTGAACGTCGATTCACGAAAATAAAATGAATGAAAACGAGTCGGCACTGAGCTCGTCTGAGTTTAAGGATGCAGTCTTCTGTTCGAGAATCACCCATAGTTATCGCTACTTGCATTAATTCGCCTCTTGCTCACTAATAGGGATTAAAAGTCTGATTCGTTTCCACGATATGATTATTTCAGATAGATTGTTTTAATGAACCAGTTCAAAAAACAATTCAGAGGTTACTTTAGGGGTAGAATGGCTTATGTTGTCCACATTTTGATGACGTGGTCTTTATCTTATTTCCATCTTAATTGAAATGTTATTTTAGAGCACAGATCAGTGGCCAAGAGCGCATCTGACTGACAGATATACCACGAGCTCTTATATCAGTGCTATTGTTCATGTTCGGGTTATTTTGTTTCAGTGTACAGTTTATTAATTTGGTTTCACTTTATTTTGATGGTCCCTTTAACACATTCTGTTGACTATAAGTAACATTGCACCTTCATGTTTACTAACTCTCATTAGAGTATTAGTAGACTGGTAGGGTTAGGGCTAGAATAAGTTGACATGTACTGGCAAACTTACTTGTAGTCAGTAGAAACTCTGTGGGGATCCATCACAATAAAAAGTTAGCTGATATGAAGCAGACAGTCTACTAATACTCTAATGAGAGTTAGTAGATATGTAGGTGGCGGAGCAGGGACCTCGGGAGGCTGCGGCGGAGCAGGTGACCTAGGAGGCCACGGCGGAGCAGGGGACTCTGGAGACCATGGTGGATCCTCCGTGACCATGGCGGAGCAGAGGACACGGGAGGCCATGGCGGAGCAGGATACTCGTGAGGCCACTGCGGAGCAGGGACCTCGGGAGGCCGCGGCGGAGCAGGATACTTGGGAGGCCATGGCGGAGCCGGATACTCGGGGGACCATGGTGGATCAGGAACCACGGGGGCCCATGGTGGATCAGGGGCCTTGGGAGGCCACGGTGGATCAGGGACCTCGGGAGGCCACGGCGGATCAGGGACCTCGGGAGGCCGTGGCGGAGCAGGGACCTCGGGAGGCTATGGCGGAGCTGGTAACCTGGGAGGCCACGGTGAGCGGGCTCAGGGGCTGGAGCCGACACGGGAGCGGGCTCAGGGGCTGGAGCCGTCACGGGAGCGGGCTCTGGGGCTGGGGCTCTTCCTGGGCTTAACTGGGGATCCGGAGCCCTTCCTGGGCTTGACTGGGGATCCGGAGCCCTTCCTGGGCTTACCTGGGGATCCGGAGCCCTTTCTAGGCTTAACTGGGGATCAGGAGCCCTTCCTGGGCTTAACTGGGGATCCGGAGCCCTTCCTGGGCTAAAATCGGGAACCAGAGCCCTCCGTGGGCTTAACCTGTCTTCAGCCGTTGACATCTTGTTTTGGGTCGGTTATTCTGTCACGGTGTTGCTGTGCCAGGGAACAGGCAGGACAACAAGGATGCAGGAGACAAGAACACTTTAATGAATACACGATAGGAGCACACACACGGGGTAACATTCACATTGACATAGACAATAACCGACAAACTAGACTACAAGAGGCAGGAACTAATATAGGGCAGATAACGAGGGGCAGACAGGTGAGCACAATAGGGTGATTAACTGATAATGAGGACAGGAACAACCAAATAAGGACACAGAGGGAGAAACCATAATGGACAGTCCACAGGGGTGTGACAAAACCTTCATATTATGAGAAGGCTACTTTCTACGACCTTTATCCTGCAGTCATGGTGAAATTAGTTTCCTTCAGTCTAAAAAAATAGGAATCGAAAACAACAGTGAGGAATCGACTCTTGGAATCAAATCCCATCGATTCCAGAACCAGGAATCGGACTCGATTCCAAAAATTTCGGAATCAAACAGCCCTACCCTGGAGGCCTTCCTTGTCTCTGCCCTGTTCCTGCCTTGCACCAGCCTCCAGGGCGCCTGCCCCCTCCTCCCCAGTGGAACTGTTACGGCACGGGATATGCCTTCCGGGAGGGGGGGCGATATGTTGCATTTCTGTTTCTGTTCTACCTGCCTTGACCTAGACCTAGACAGGAAAACTGTGTTCCTTGATTAGTTCATTCGGTTCCACTTGTGTTTATACATTATCTCGTTTGTCTCTGCTCATTTTAGCCCTGTGTTATCCCGAGTTCATTTGTCCTGTATTAGTTTGTGCTTAGATGTTTGTGGTTATCCTTTCTATATATATATATATAAATTATACATTTTCTGGTAAGATGTCTGTACTTTTACTTGAATATTGCTTTCAGGTACTTTATACACCACTTACTGAAGCTACGCACCAAGAGTTAAGAGTTACTGTTAACTACAGGTTTGAAACAGGTTTTTTCCTAGGGATGTGTGGCTGCTCTCCCAACACACTGTACTATACTGAAATATATAAAAAAAACAAGATTTGCCTCACCTGGACTGTTTAAGTATTAGAATTTCCTATTGTTATAACATGAAGCAAAGTCATAGATCAGATATTATCCACTGCTTAGAGGCATATTTGGTGATATCAGCTCAAATTTTATCTATCTTTAGAGAGATCTCTCACACTGGAAATTTAACTTAACACTGAGTAAATCTAAACCCTGGGCAAATCTTTATCGTTCCCTTTGCTCATACTTTACCCAGAGTTAATGATCAATTCTGGGGTAATAATTTAGAATACTGTTCAATCATTATTGAATAACTACACAAGAACACATGAGTAACTCAATATTAGCACTCTAGTAACTGCTAGTATCTTACAAGAAACTCTGATTAATGAATTAGTAAGTAATAGTGCTTAGTCGAGTGTGGTAGTTCACTATTAGCTAATCAGTAACTACAATTTTTTCATAACTCCCCAAGAACTACAAAGAACTACTGTATATAGATTCATAATTAATATGAATAATGCATAATGTATAATTAATTCTAAAGAAGGTCATGGTTGTGTGGATTAAAAACAGCGGTAACACTTTACAATAAGGTTCATTAGTTAAACATTAGTTAATGTATAAACTAACATGAACTAACCATGAGCAATACATTTGTTACTGTATTTACTAATCTTCACTAACGTTAGTTAATAAAAATACAGATGTTCATGTTAGTTCACAGTGCATTAACTAATGTTAACAAGCTTTTAATAATGTGTTAGTAAATGCTGAAATTAACATTAACAAAGATTAATAAACGCTGTATAAGTGCAGTTCATTATTAGTTCATGTTAACTAATGTAGTTAACTAATGAACCTTATTGTAAAGTGTTACCAAAACAGCAAAGACATTTGTAGAAATATTAACTATCACAGATTAGATTTAAAAGTGGATATATAAAATGGTAAACTGCCAGCACAAACAGTGCATTCTGAAGAAAAAACAAAACACTTTTACTGAAGTAATACACACATGGCACAAAGTGAACAAGTCGAAATAGAGCAAGAGCTTGTTATAGCTTACTCCCAAGGTGAAAGGGATAGCCTAGTTCACCCAAAAATGAAATTCGGTCATTACTCACCCTCATGTCGTTCCAAACTCAGTCTTCACAAATCTTCATAGCACAAATTAATATATTTTTGATGAAATCTGAGATAGGGATAGGTGATATGGGCTTAAAAATATATCACGATAATTTCTGGTAGACTAATTCTTATAGTGGGGAGAATTTTTATTGTATATCGTAAGCGATAAGATATTGCCCATCCCTAATCCGAGAACTCTCTGACCTTCCATAGACAGCAAGGGTACTAACACAGTCAAGGCCCAGAAAGGTGGTAAAGACATTGTTAAAATAGTCCATGCTACATCAGTGGTTCAACAATAATTTTGTGAAGCTACAAGAATACTTTTTGTGCACAAAGAAAACAAAAATAATGACTTTATTCAACAATTTCTTCTCTCCCGGGACAGTCCTCCGCTATTATGGCGAGTACCATGACGCATGCATGTGGTGCTGCTGACATAGAACATGCTGTGCCTTGTTTATGAGAAGAGGAAAGCACACTCATGCGTCATGGTACTCTCCATAATAGCGGAGGACTGAGAGAAGAAATCATTGAATAAAGTCATTATTTTTGTTTTCTTTTCACACAGAAAGTATTCTCGTAGCTTCATAAAATTAAGGTTGAACCACTGATGTCACATGGATTATTTTAACAATGCTCTTACTACCTTTCTGGACTGTGGTAGTACCCTTGCTGTCTATGGAGGGTCAGAGAGTTCTCGGATTTCATCAAAAATATCTTAATTTGTGTTCTGAAGATGAATGAAGGTCTTACTTGTTTGGAACAACATGAGGGTGAGTAATTAATGACAGAATTTACACTTTTGGGGGAACTCTCCCTTTAATGCATTCAAGGACAACACCAACATCCTTTGGTTCATCAGAAGCATGATGTTTAAGAACATAAATCCCATGGTGTCTTCAGTGGCCTCATTGATGCAGGCTGCATCCATGTCCTGCACAAAACAAACAAACTTAGTTAAATGTATGAAAATAATAAGAATAAACATTAAAAAGAGCAGCCATAATGACAGCATAGATCTAGACATTGAAATTTAGACAATGTATAGAGACAAGCAGAATATTAATCAAATAGACCCAGGGGTTCTCAAAGTAGGGTCCTCAACCAATAGCCAGGTGTGCAAAATAATTTTTTATAACAATATTTTCAAGACTATACTGTCAGTCTTTTTCTTCTGAAACACACTGCAATTGTTATTCCAAAGTGAACTATATAGGCCTAATTCATCTGATGTCAAATAGACACTATCTAAAACAACAACAACCAAGTGTGTTTAATGATTTCTGATGTTAAAGATTTATTTGTAATGGCAACATTTATTTTAAGGTATGTATAACTTAACAAAAATAAAGATTTAGGGCTTATTTAAAAGAAATACAAAAGCAGCAATACAAAAGTAAATTAAAAGACTTACTCATATAAAGCTTGAGTGTGTGTTTAAATATGGTCCTATAAAATAGCATTTGTTTATAGTCAGTGTGGAACTCGGTATATTTAGCAGCAAAAAATTTAAAGACAACTTACAAATGCACAAAGTAAAGATGAAGAAACTTTTTAAGTGCTTTGTCACATGGCAATGAAAATGCAAAACAAAAATAAACAAAAACAGGCTAAATCTAATGTTCAGAACGCTGCTTCATTCATTGGCCATATTTATTTATTTTTCTGTCAGGACCACTATCGTCAAAGATGATTGACAATTAGCATACAGTTTGGATTGGCGGTATGGTTCTGTTCTGGGCAAGAACTCCCTGCGCATCCATGCAGCCTAGCATGGATGAGAGCAGGGAAAGCAGCGATAACCCCCCAGGGCAAACAGAACCAACATAAATGTATTGCAGATATCGTTAAGTTCAATAATGTTATGTACACATTTTAGAATTAGTCTGATTCAAAGGAGAATCAGAAGGCTGAATCCTGACTGACAGAGGAGGAGTTGGGGATGGAGGAGGGTAATTAGCTATTGAGCAATGCGAAAACTGCTGATACTACTGCGGGACCTTATATATGAATACTTGGATAGGTTTTGTATTCCCATAGGTTGATGGGGATCAGCTGAGAGTCAGCTGATGCAAGCTTGACTAACGTGACCTGCCAGAACTAACGCTACACTAGATATTTATTTATTGTGAGAGACGGCGAACAAGCCAATTGACATGATAACATGAATGTTCCTCTGGGTGCATCTGCATTCTGCAGTGGGGTCTGACTGGTTTTTAATAATCAGTTCAATAACTGTTTGAAGCTGATGTGGCTGCCGCTAACAACAAGACTATATTGTAAGTCAAGTTAATTTTATATTTATATTCAATCTATTTTAAATATTTTATCCGTGAAGAGCTGTGCTTGTGGAAGCCGGGTGCATGAGCATCACCTACACGCTGCCTGCAGAGAAATCGCCCACGTTTTGCCTCTCTCTGAATATTTCTCTTAAAAAATTAGCTAGAAAAAATGAGTTAGACACTTGTGACTGGCGTGCCCCATGTAAAAGGGCAATTCACACTGTCAGCAAAGATTCAATGCACTGGCAAGCTGTGGATAATAGAGCCACAATATTTACTTTTTTGAAAAATACACCTGTTTAAAATAAATACAAGTTTTGCTTCATGAGTCCGACTGACTTTTGACCACCGTTTGTGGGTAGGCCTACGCTGACTCTTGATGATAAACTAGCAGAGAGTGTTAAAGTGTTGTACAAAAACTGTTATATAGTGGATAGCAGTGTTGAGTAAACCTAAAATGTCTCAAGTATGTATGTTACCATGTTTTCCTGAGTAGAGAGCAAGCTGCTGCGTAGCTCTGCAATACTCCTTTTTACTGCTCTGATTCCTTAATAGAAATATATGAGGAGTGATGGCACAGGTGCATCTCTTTTAGGCACAGTTAATGAATTGGAGTGATTCTAGATGGGCTTAAGACATTCATCACAGCTGGATGGTGTTCCCATAACATAAGCTACTGACACAGCATATTAGTGTTAATTTAAAAATGAAAGATGACAAAGATTACAATTTTAATTTATTTACTTGAAAAATGTGCAATATGATCTTCCACATTTATTAGTTTTCACATGGATTCCTTATGTGGGCCTTGAGCCAAATGTTGATCCGGCCGTGCAAGATGATAAACTATGTTAACCATCATATCAGAATAATATCAGTGATTTTTAACTTGAAATTGAACTTGAAAATGAAAATGAGAGCAACAGCAAAGTTTTGGCATGGGGAAGATTAAACTGAGGCTTCAGTTCAAGCAATGGTTGAGAAAAAGTATGTCAGTCGAGCAGTGTAATAAATTAGCTTCACGACTATATAACTAAATATAATTATAGTTTTCAAAAAGTTATGAGACACTTGTCACCACAAATGTGAAGAATGAGAGGAAAAATTAGTATTAAGTGTAGCTAGTGAACCTCATCTTATTTGATATATTACACCAACATTAGAGTTTCCTCTTCATGTTTTAGACATAGACTGGTTTTAGAAAAAATAAATAGTCATCTTTCTTTATTTGAGCAGTATGTTTTGTGACAGGCTTTTAGATTTGTCATGTGCATTAAGGCCTATATTGCGAGCTAGTGAACTCCAAGAAAAATAGGCATGCCATTTGATATACCATATTACCCTAATAAAAAAGTAATATATTTAAAATACATTTATTTCATACTAAGTATAATTCAAATCTATTAACATATTTACTGACAGATAACTCGAGACATACTAATGTAAGAATTATAATTAAACTTTATTTGGCATACTACTTGTGCACAATGCACATTTCTTAATATTAAGTCTAAAATGTGTTTTAATGTCACTTTTGATGAGGATTGTATGATCTTTGAATAACATCAGTCTTTAAATGCAAAATATTTAAAGTGTACCTAAAGTAGGCCTATACTTGCAATAGTTCCACTTTAACACAATCAAATATACTTCAGTATATCTTTAGTTGAACTTCAGCACTACTTCCGCACAATTAAAGTGTATTAAGTACAAAGTTATTTGTTTCAATTTAGCAGACTTTAAGTATACCAGTTTAGTATATTAAAAGTACAATTGCAGGGCATTTTATTAAGTGCATAAATCTGAAAATGTATTTGTAATATACTTAGCATGAAATAAATGTATTTCAAATACATTTAAGTATATTTATTTTTCACTAGGGTACAGCAATCTTTTTTTTTTTATTTAAGCAGCTTGTTTTGTGACATGTTGTTAGATTTGTCATGTACTTGACTTTTTTAAATGTACGTATACATTTATGTGGAAAAATTATTATTTTCATCTTTCATTACAATCCTTTGTTTTAAGTGGTTGGCTCCTTTAAGGCTTGTTAGTAAAATGCCATTGTTGTGATTGGCTAATATCATTGCATAGAAAAAGTATCAACACCCCCTTGCTATTGCATTTGAGTAAGTGTTTGAAAACCTTATCCAAATAAAACCATAATTTACAGACAAAGCATTATGCATTTTTTTACTTTCATGCAACTGCTGTCAGATCCAATATAACTGACCGCTTCATCTGTCAACAAAAGTTGGTCACACTTTATTTTAAGGTCCAATTCTCACCATTAACAAACCATTAACTATGACTTTCTCCCTCAATAAACTCCTAATTTAATTAATAGTTAGTAAGGTAGTTGTTAAGTTTAGGTATTGGGTAGGATTACGAAATGTTGAATGTGGTCATGCAGAATATGTGCTATATAACTAATAAACAGCCAATATGTTAATAGGCATGCTAATAGGCAACTAGTTAATAGTAAGAATTGGTTATACTAAAGTGTTACCCAAAAGTACACCAAAAAGAGCAAACTCTCCATTACACTGTGCCTTGTCTGCAGACAAATGCGCCAAATAAAAAAATAATTATCCAACGAGATCTGGGACATCATTAAAATAAGCCATCCACATCCACAAAAGAGCTGATTAAACCGGATGTGTCAAAGTGAATGTTCTTTCACTCTTCCATTTGTCCTGTTTGTAACTGAATTAACAACCAATGTACAACCAAATTTACCAAATAATAGAAATGCCATAGCAATTAGGGATGAGATGCAGGATATCATAATGTTCAGATTTTGGCAACAAATGCCATTGTCAATTGTCCCTGTCCCGATAAAAGATGATTATACTACAACAATAAAATCAAATTCTGTAAATCTTTCAAATTCTGCTGGTACATACATTATGAACTGGTGATTCTGTAGCATATCAACATTACAAAACAAACATGGGAGGACACTGGTAAAGGACACAAGTTATTTTTAAAATGTATTTCCCAAAATATCACAGGTACACAAACCATGGGTGAGATTACTGCTCCGATTAAATTGCCTGTTTTGTTAGCTATCTACACAACAGCTGTCATGGCCTATATACAGAAGGCAAGCAGAAGATGTAAAGCTATTCAAAGCTATTGAAAGCAGCTTAGATGTCATGGCAAAAGAAGGGATATAGGTCTATATGATGATTTATTCATGTGAAGGATAGATCAATAATGGTGGCTTGAACAGGTTGTAAGAGGCTTTATTGTACTAACAGTTCCATTACCAGTGGATGACCAGGCTGCATTTCTGTTGCTATTAGAAAACATTGAAATTAATGAATTTGAGCAAACGAGAATTCTGTTTAGAGAAACAGCAGATGAAGAAAAAGGTATTGTTTGTATTTTTTGTATGTGTTCAAACATAAGATGTAGGTAATGTGAAATGTGTCTTGAATGTGTTTTTTCTTCTTCTGGCAATTATTCAGAACCTCGGTAAGATGAACACATGTTTATTATTAGACTTATTATGAGAAACAAGTTAGCATGGATTTATTATGTAGAACTTGATAGCCACTAATTTACATAATTTACATTCTACAGGAAAAAGAAAAATACAGAAATACTCAGAGCTACTGAAAGAATCTTGAGTTTAAAGTACACATCCCCCCCCCCAAAAGGTTAGCAGTTTTTTTTCCCAAGAATTTACAAATTATTTTATTTTTGTAAGCAAAACAAATCTGATTGTACACATTTGAAGAAGGCATTAAATACATTAGCAAGTAGTAGCACATTACTTCCTGCTTTTAAAATCCTAGAAGAGAGGAGATGAAAGTCTTTACCATTCCACACAAAGAAAAAAGAATTAGAAGATGAAAGTACCTTTACTCATTCAGTATAATCATGTTTTGTACAATAAAAAATGATTGTTCCTAGGACAGTGATTCTCAACCCTGGTCCTGGGCGCCTCCCAACACTGCACATTTTGTGTGACTCCCTAATCAAACATACCTGATTCAACTCACTAGCTCATTAGAAGAAACTCCAGGACCTGAAATGGGTGTATCAGACAAGGGAGACATACAAAATGAACAGTGTTGGGGGGCGCCCAGGACCAGGGTTGAGAAACACTGTCCTAGGACTATGACTATGGACTATCCAACACTCATTAAGACCACTAGTGATGTTTAAAATCAATTTTCTTCTCCATGACCCTGCGAACACTGTCTGGTAATTAAAAATCACCAAATCTATCAAATATTGACATACTTCAAAGTTTCCCTTTGAATCTCAGACTTCTGTCTATTCAGCTAATACTGTTTAGCAATATACAGTACATCAATGTCTCATCAGAGTTTGATGTCGCGAGTTAATTAAGATGAGTGATCAAGCAAAATGTGTCAGGAGAATAATAACATACTTGGACCAGAATACCAATAAGACAAAATAAACCTATAGACAAATACATGTTGATCTGGCATATTAAGTACTGGTATTGGTATACACCTGTATAAAGTTAATCTTTATTAATTTTATTGCATGTCTTAACATTAATAGTTTAAATATTTTAAATTTCTTAATGAATTAACAAGAATGAACAATAAACTAAATCTGTGTGCGGTATTAACCTTTTCTGAACATTTTTCCCCTTGAGGTGGGGTCAGTTGGAAACAGCAAACACAAAGGTATACAGTTTCAATTTATGTCAACCCTAACCCTTGTATGGATTTTTTAAAAACATTTAAATAAATTACCATTGTAACTAAACCATTAAACCATTGTAAAGTGGGCCATCTGAACCTCAACTGATGTGTTAGTGACGTGAGAACCCCCCGTTTTTTTAAATTAATTTTTTTATACCAACATGACTTATCTTTAATGAATTATTAATTTTGCACATTTGTGAACCTCATTGTAAGTGTGATTTGTTACTGATATTTGTAGGTGCAATTTGGCAGACGTTTTTATCCAAAGCAACTTGCAAATGAGGAATAAAAGTGATTCATTAAAAAGAGGCAAATAAACACAAGAAGTACAACATTTCAGACATCGTTCAGAAAAGTTCAATCTAGAATACGGAGGGAAAGTGAAAGTGAAAAAGTAACAGTCAAAGTATCTCTATAGACTGATGTCAGTCTTCTGGAGGGGATTTAGACCCATAAGAGAGAGTGGAGGTAGGAGGGTCTGGAGCCCATGGCTGTTCTGTATGCAAGCATCAATTTATTGAACTTCATGTGAGCTGTAACTGGTAGCCAGTGCACAGAGATAAAGAGAGTTGTGATGTGGTCTCTCGTTGAAGACCAGTCATGCTGCTGCCTTCTGAATCATTTGTAGAGGTTTGATTGCACATGATGGATGTCCAGCCAAAAGATCATTGCAATAGTTCAGCCTAGAAGTCACAAGGGCCTGGACTAAAAGTTGTGTAGCAGCTCCGTTAGAAAGGGCCTGATCTTTCTGATGTTGTGCAGTGCAAACCTGCATGATCTACCTGTCTTTGCAATGTGCTCTTTGAAGGTTAGCTGATCATCAAAGATTACTCCAAGATTTCTGGATGAACTACATGGAATAACTTTTGATGAAACTAGCTGGATGGTGAAAAAAAAACTGAAAATACTGAAATTGAAGAGAAGACATTGTTGAATAAAGTCATTATTTTTGTTTTCTTTGCGCACAAAATGCATTCTCATAGCTTCATAAAATTACGGTTGAACACTGTCAGTTTCATCACTGTCACGGTGACTACTGTGTGAAGTCGAGGAACTTGGAGACGAAGGAGAGTCACGAAGAACAGTCTTTATAAATCCAGGCAAGGGCTGACACAGGGCAGGCAGGAACACACACGTAGCACATAGTATTGACGACACCGGACAAAGGAACGTTTTTCACATGGGGAAAAAAACACACACACAAACAGTCCAGGGGTGTGATAGTTCACCCCCTCCTGGAAGGCACGTCCTCGCGTTGCAGGAACAACAAAGGAAGGGACGGAGGGGAACTCAGGACGAGGTTCGGGTGGAGGATGGCAAACAGAGTCCAGGGTGGAGAAGACGGAGGGAGGAGCCAGGGCAGACCAGGAGGAGGGAGGAGACAGGAGGAGCCAGGGCGGACCAGATGGAGGGAGGTGGGACCCAGGTCACAGCCATGAAGGCGACCCACGGTGGAGCCGATGGAGGGAGGAGCCATGGTGGAGGAAGGGCTGAAGAAGGACTGGCCGACCGATGGCGGCGGAGCAGGTGGAGGAGGAGCCCAAGGCAGAGACGGAGAGCCAGGGCGATGGGGAGCATCCGGAGGGCCAAGGAGGAGCAGATGGCTCAGGCGACTGAGGCGGAAGCGGGGATTCGGAAGGCCGTGTTGGAGCTGGGGCAACAGAGGACTGAGGAGGCGCCGAAGGGAAGGAGGAGCCTGACAGAGCCAGAGGGACAGAGGGACGAGGCGCAGCCAGAGGATTGGAGTCCCGATGGATGGTCAAAGACAGACCAAGGCAGAGCCGGAGGGACGAAGGAGCCCAGTGGAGCCAGTGGACTGCCGGGCCACGGCAGAGAGGAGGGAGCTAGGAGCCATGGTGGAGCCGCTGAGTTGATGAGCTGAGGCGGAGTCTGGGACTCAGAGGCTGGAGTTGGAGGCAAGGGATTCTCTAGCCATGCCGACGATGGAGACTGGCAGATCCGCGGTACTCGCACTGAACAGATGGTGGGCTGAGGGTGAGCAGAGGGGCTGCCAGACGACAGCGGTGGAGGAAGCGGTGGAGGAAGCAGTGGGAGGGTGGGTGGGCATTTCTGAGCCTCCGGGCTCTCAGGGATGGTATGCGCTGCCCACACACACCAAATCGTGACTCCCAGCACTGGGAGCACGTCGGACAGGGGAACGACATGGTTGGCAGACAGTTCAGGGCAGACTAGTAAGTTCGAGGAAGGTGGGAGGAGAATGGGCATGTCCAGTCTATTAGGTCCCCTTCAAAGTCCAGCAGTCCCAGATACACAATAAGTTTACCCTCAGCCATGGTGCAGTGGGTAGAGCTCCTCTCTGCGCTCTTGCTGTCCACGGCTTTTTCCCTCGTGGCAGGCGTTGTAGCCGGCACTCGCACCTGGTCTGACGACACTAGCAGCTCCGCGGCGATCCTCAGCTCTGTCGCTCCGTGTGGCGATGGCTCGTCGGTCGCGGCGGGCTCGGGCTCGGGCTCTCCATCATCGGTGGGCTCGGGCTTGCGCTCCGCGCAGAGGGTGGGGCTGGGCTCTGGGTCTGGCTGTGCTCTGGATTGGGGATAGCTCTAGCTCTAGCTCGGGCTCTAGACACCGGATGATAGCTTCCCTCCAGCTCAGTCCAGTGGTGTCTGGGAGGTTGACGAGGCGGTGGTAATTAGCCACCGATCCAGAACAGTAAGTTCAGCGCTGCTTCATTGAACGCTGTTAAAACGGCGAGCTGGCTGAACTCAACCACATACTCCAAGAAGGGCAGGTCCTTACGGGCAAGGGAGGTGAACAAAGCGGCGAGGGGATCCATGGGGAAAACATGGGAAACATGTTAAATTGTTTGTGGTCCGGTGTTCTGTCACGGTTACTACTGTGTGTAGTCGAGGAACGCTGAGACGAAGGAAAGTCACGAAGAACAGTCTTTATTAATCCAAACAAGGGCTAACACAGGGCAGGCAGGAACACACACGTAGCACATAGTAGCACATTGACAACACCGGACAAAGGAACAAAGGAACAAACAACACTTTAAATACAAGACTAAAGGGAAGATGACGAGACACACCTGAACCGAATGAACACGATCAAACAAGGGAGAAAACTAGGTCATGTAGCACATGGGAAGAAAAACACACACACACAAACAGTCCAGGGGTATAACATATGGTAACTACATGGGTTAAGGTTAGGTTTGGGCTAGTTTCTGGGTTAATACCTAGTTATTACCTAGTACATATGGAACAGGACTGTAAAATAAAATGCTACGAAAAGAAGAAAAAAAAACTAACAAAAAATGTTGAATTTGCATGAATGTAATGATTTATATATTATAATTACATATATTTCAGAGGGAATGAATTTTGGTGTGATATTCTATTATTCTGTGCTACTAAGAGAAAATTGTTTTAGGGTCTGAATTGTAAATGTAATTAAAAACAATAGTTTTTTTAATGCTAACAGCTTTCTGTTAGCTTTCTGACCTATGACAGCCTCCCATGCCCCCGGAACCTCACCCAGTGGTTTGGAGATGAGGTAGGCTGCCCCCGGTGCGGCAACATCAAGGCAAGCATCCAGTATATCTTATCAGGGTGCAAAGTGGCGTTGACCCAGGGACGCTTCAGGTGACGCCATGATCAAGTCCTGGCCAAGCTGGCGGAGAACCTGGAGAGCTGTAGGGTAGCAGCAAATCGCACATCAGCAGCCGCAAAGCCTTTCCCGGCAGGGTTTGTCAAGTCTGGTAGCATGCTCCAACCTCCTACTCAGAAAAGGAACACCATACTTACACCCGGCAACGAGTGGCAGATGTTAGCAGACCTCAGGAAGCAGCTGGTCTTTCCAAGAGAGATTGCGAAGACTCCCCTTCGGCCAGACATTATCATGTGGTCCACGGTGGAGAAAAGGGTCCTCCTCATTGAACTGACCATCCCCTGGGAAGAGGGCATGACAGCAGCCCACGAAAGGAAGCATCTCAAGTACTCTGAGTTGGCAGCGGAGTGCCAAGATGCAGGCTGGAAAGCCAGGGTTTACCCAGTGGAGGTCGGGCTTTGTGGGCAGAACAGCAGTCCAATTGCTCCATGGTGCAGGAATGGCAGGGTCAAACCTGTGAAAAGCCATAAAGGAGCTGGGAGAAGAGGCCGAGAAAGCGAGCTACTGGCTGTGGCTCCAGAGAAAGCACAACGGGTGGGGACCAACACCCCTGTAAAGGCAGCTGCAGGGGGTGGCGGGGAGACGTTCCCTACATGCCACTGCCCCCCCGCCGGGAGATGTACTGGTATAGTCTGTCGTCTGTTGCACCTCCGCAACCCAGGTGATCGGCGGCCTCCAGCTGACGACCCTGCAGCTGACCTAAAGGGCGACCCTGCAGCTGCGACAGGCCGAAAAGCCAAAGCAGGAACAACATCTCACCTGTATAATGATCTATATGTCTTTGGGTTAAAACATTTATTTTGATAAATATAAGTCATGTAAGTTTATAACATTTGCTATATTAAATTAAAAGCCACACTATATAAATAATGTGGTTGTCAACACAAAATATATGAATCATTTTGCACCAATAAACAGAATACACCAGAGAAAAATAATTTCAAAACCCCTTTTATGAAAATATATATAGCTAAATACATAAATACACTAATTGCCAAACAACATCCAAAATAAAATAAAAATCATCCTAATAAAAAATTTAAAATGCAACCTCATCTTTAACAATTCCACCACTTAAATAACAAGTTGCCTCAAAAGATAAAGATCATACATTAATATATATGGTACAATATTGATAATATATCAAGAAAAAAAACTTGCTTTTATTAATTTTGCAACTACAGTTGCAAACATTTTGCTCTTTTTGTGATATAAATCACCATGGTTGATAACAAGAAGTTCATCAATTGAGACTTAAGACAACTTTTTTCCCCCACATGTTTAAAATCATAACTAAACTCACACCAAAGGAAGATATATAGATATATATATATTAAATAAAAATGTTAACCTTTCACAATACATAAATACATGAAAGAAAGTCTGTTCTTTAAACAAATTGCGATTAAAGACTGGATAATCACATAGTGTTAATCTAGGATGGTCCAACCAGAGTAAGGCTTTGTCCAATCCTTCAATATTTGCAAAGAGAAACCTTCAAGAACCAACTACCGCTTCATCTTTTGACAAATTTAAAACACATTTCCGGACCCAGTGCAATCAGGTCCAGGGGGGAAAAATCTATTAAAATTGACTGAATTTTCAGAGAGACAAAGAGAGAGCCTTTTTTTTCTATTTCAGAATTTTTCTTAGATTGAGCTGGCCTGTATTCTCCAGATATAGAACTGGCATAATGACACAGCCTGAAATAGTAAAACACACTGCTACAAAGAGTAAAATACAGTACTGTACTTCATAACTTAAGTAATGAGTGTGTCCAAGTGAAAAGATAATTGATGGTGGCAAGTAAACAATGAACGTCATGATAAAACTGTTTATGATGGTACGCAGGGCTCTCTTCTTCTGAGGATGTACATTACTTTTTCCAGAGGGACTGGTTTTCCTCAGAGCTCGAAAAACTGAAACATCACAAAAACCAATGACAGGCAGGGAAATAAACAGAGGTGTACCCCCTAAAATAGTGAAATAGAGCCAAGGATTTGATGCTACAAATGATCCAAAAATAATTATAAACAACCAGACTATTACAGAGATTATTTTCCTAATCATGGAACTTCTCCTGTTGGTCATGTAGATGATGGGATGAACCACAGCAAAATAATAATCTCCACAGACACAAGCCATGAAGAGAGGTCTGCCAGATACAGTCAGAGAATACATGAAATTACAAAGCCATTCAAATTTGATGTTGTGCCAAACCATGTAATTAAAGACACTGAATGGGAGGATGCTTAGGTAAGCAAGATCAATGAAGGTCAGATTAAACACAAAGAAGTCATTAGAAAAGTTTTGACGATGTCTTTGAGAAAGTTCCCAAAGTACCTTGACAATGGCTGGGAAACCCAAGAGTAAACAAACAAAAGAGAAACCCGACCAGAACAGAGAGGCTGTAGAATGTTTAGTGCAAAAATAGTCCTTGGTGACATTTAAAAAGTCTGATGAATTCTGAGTGAATGATAATGTCTTCGTCAGCATTTCTAACATGAATTTCCTGAGCTGAATGGAGAAGAAAACACCTCAGTGTGACTTAATGTGTTATAGTAAATATATAATAGTCATTAGTATGTTCAGTCAATTTTAAAACGGCAATACATTGACATTTAATCTACAGCAGCACTTGGACTAATTCCAGTGGCATCATAGTTCAGCAGTTTATATTTAAGGAAATTACAATTTTTGTCTTACCTCAATAAAGTCTGTAATAACTTGACCATGAAAAGCAACAAGCTTTAGTTGTGAGGGAATAATAGGTCTAACGTGTGTAAATAAGTCAAATACTTCCTAAAGTTTTGAATATGAAGTTGCTTAATCATTACAAACATGTCAACACCTTTTGTACAGCATTAAACTTTTCACTGCATACAGATATGCTATTACTACTGAAATCAAATGAATCTTTTTGGGAAGTGTTACAAATTAAATGTAATGATTTTTTTAAAAACTATTTAAAATAATTGTATTATTCATTGTCATGCATGTTTGGCTGTAATGAAGCAGGACACACACACACACACACACACACACACACACGTACACACACACACACACACACACACACACACACACACACACACACACAAACAAACAAACAAACTCAAGGAATCAAACCAGAGAACACAGGTACCCGGGAAAACAGGCAAACAGGAACAGAATATAGTGGAAACAAAATCGAAACATAACCCTGACAAAAGTCTTTCCAGAAAAAAAACACGTTAGGCATGTGCAATTTGTCCACTTTTTGGTTACAAAACTGCTTAATACTGTGAGGGATATGTGCACCAATAAATAAGTTTATTGCAAGGGTTTATTTTTGGTAAATGTAGGTCACAAAGCCTCACATACCATATGTTGACATACTTATAATTTTGAGCATTGTAAAAAGAAAATTGCACAAAAAAATGTACCTTTATGATTTTAAGATATTTATCTTTAAATATTAAATAACAGCCTTTTCACCCCATACATGACTTCATAACTAGATCAAATACAGAAGATCAGATACAGAATTTAAATTTAAATTTAAATTTTTTTATGATCATACGTTTCATCATCCCAACTTCATTTTTTCTACCATTTTGTGTATGTTAAATTGGCATACACTGTGCAAATATAGAACTGGCATAATGACACAACCTGAAACTGTGAAACACACACCAATAAAGTTTAAAATACAGTAGTAGAATTCAAAATTCAATTGTGTATTGTGCCCCAATGTAAAGATAACTGATGGTGGCAGGTAAACAGTGAAAGTCATTACAAAACTGTGAATGATTGTGCGCAATGCTCTCTTCTTCTGTGGGTGTACATAGCTTTTCCCTGAAGGATCATTTTTTCTTAAAGCTTGAAACACTGAGATATCACAAAAGCCAATGACAGGCATGGAAATAAACAGAGGTATAGATGCAAAAGTGGTTGTAAAGATCCAGGCATATGAAGCTGCAAGTGATCCAAAGCAAACTACAAACACCCATACTATGACAAAAATGACCCTCCTAATCATGGCAATTCTCTTGCTGGTCATGTAGATGATGGGATGAACCACAGCAAAATAATAATCTCCACAAACACAAGCCATGAAGAGAGGTCTGCCAGATATGGTTAGTGAATACATGAAATTACAAAACCATTCAAATTCGATGTTGTGCCAAACCATGTAATTAGAGAATGTGAATGGGAGAACAGTTAGGAAAGCAACATCAATGATGGTCAGATTAAACAAAAATAAATCATTAGAGTTTTGTCGATGTCTTTGACAAAGTTCCTGTAGTACAACAATACTTGCTGGGAAACCTAATAGGAAACAAATTACAGAAAAACCAGTCCAAAGCAATGGTCCTAAAGTCTCATTGACGCACATAATAAAATAATTTGGCTTCCCAGTGCCATTTGAGAAATCTGAAGAATTCTGAAGTGAGGAGAATGTCTCTGTCAGCATTCTAAAGATTTGAGTTTCCTGAGCGGAATAAAGAAGAAGATATCACAGTGAGACTTAATGTTACTATGTATAATCTAGAATATAGTTTTTAGTATATATTTGCAGATTGCAGACTCCTGAAATGTGCTGAACTGCAATACATTTCTGTTAGTATACCTCAATAATTAATACTTAATATATATGTGTGTGTGTGTGTGTGTGACCCTTGACCACAAAACCAGTCTCAAGTCGCTGGGGTATATTTTAGCAATAGCCAAAAAAAACATTGTATGGGTCAAAATTATCGATTTTTCTTTTATGCCAAAAATCATTAGGATATTAAGTAAAGATCATGTTCTATGAAGATAACGTCTTACCATAAATATATCAAAACTTAATTTTTGATCAGTAATATGCATTGCTAAGAGCTTCATTTTGACAACTTTAAAGGCAATTTTCTCAATAGTTAGATTTTTTTGCACCCTCAGATTCCAGATTTTCAAATAGTTGTATCTCGGCCAAATATTGTCCAATCCTAACAAACCATACATCAATGGAAAAGCTTATTTATTCAGCTTTCAGAACTTTCAAGAAATTGACTCTTATGACTGGTTTTGTGGTCCAGGGTCACATATATGAAATATCTGCCAAAATGCTTTTTTTCTTACCTCAATGTTGTCCATAGAAAAACAAGAAGAAAAACAAACTTTGGTAGTGAGTAACTAAACACAGGTGCTGTACACACCTGTGAGAGTCAGGGTTTTTGAATATTTACACCATTTAAACAGCAATGACACACACTAATCGACGCATGAGCACATTCTACAAGGTATCAAGTTTACACTAGGCGTCTCTCTTTCTCTCTTTCTCTACATAATTTACCCCAGTGCAACTCCTCAACCCGAAATTGGGGCAACCCAAAATACATGACACAATTTAACAAAACATTCTCACATAAAAGATAGCTGACCTCAAAATTATATGTCCAGGCTACTCTTTTTCAATGAAAGTAGTCAATACTATTCCTAATCTATTACTACTATCCAACTATACAGCTTAGTGTGACGAACAGATTGACATTTAAGTCACTAAAAACTCAAGCCATGATATTAAATTGCTTTTTGCACATTTTGCAACACTTTCGAGGTGAAATGTCCAGTGAGTGCTGCTAAAAGTGGTTTGTTTTATCCAAAACAGATGAACGTGAATCTGTCATTGTTTCATTACACTGGTTGTTGTACATATTGCAGTAGTACAGAAATTAAATGTGCAGTAAATGACGGTTAAAGGTTAATGCTCTATAGCATTTCAGTAAAGTTGGCTACAATCTATACTAAACCCTAAACTTAATCAATAGTGTTAACAAAAGCAAATGTTAGATAAAAACACATCTATTGAAACAAGATTTTAGCATGCTCCTTCAAGTATTTGAGTTCTTTTATCATGACTCGTGTTTCACAGGGCTTGCTTGCATTTGGAAAATGTTAAATATTTTTTTATATAATAATATGAATAAAATAATGAAATATAAATATGAATCTTACCCTAAACCTAGCCACTTCTAAACAATATAAAAAATTAACAGGCAGCTAAAAGTACAGTCACAGGTATTTAATAATAAAGTATAAATATATTGCAAATGACTGTATTCTAAGTCTTCTGAAGCCATACAATATTTTTAAATGAGGAACAAAGTTAATTTTGAGGTTATAATTGCTGAAAATCATCCCCCTCCATGAATGATCCATAAATCTGAAATTTACCATGACACAATTGGTCACAAGACACACAAGAGCTAATGGTATTTCACAATAGCAGCTGACATAATGCTTCTTTAGCCGTCAGTTTTTTTTTTATTATTTGTGATTTGAAATGGAGATGGATGGAGAGGCATGTTCCTCACACAAAGCAATCATTTGGTCTCATTTGGACTTGGAATATTTGTCAATTTTGAATACATTTTGTCATTTAATAATAAAGTATAAATATATTGCAAATGACTGTATTCTAAGTCTTCTGAAGCCATACAATATTTTTAAATGAGGAACAAAGTTAATTTTGAGGTTATAATTGCTGAAAATCATCCCCCTCCATGAATGATCCATAAATCTGAAATTTACCATGACACAATTGGTCACAAGACACACAAGAGCTAATGGTATTTCACAATAGCAGCTGACATAATGCTTCTTTAGCCGTCAGTTTTTTTTTTTATTATTTGTGATTTGAAATGGAGATGGATGGAGAGGCATGTTCCTCACACAAAGCAATCATTTGGTCTCATTTGGACTTGGAATATTTGTCAATTTTGAATACATTTTGTCGGTATTTGTATCTGCTCTATATGCTGTGTTTTATATTGTTTCATATTGAGAAATGGTTAAGTTTTGTTAAGTAAATGTAAATGTAATGTTTAGGGGTAGTGGTCAAGTTAGGTGCACAAAATGTCTAAACAGTGTAATGGAAATAAAATGATTCATTATGTGGCTGCTTATACCCCAAAAAATATGTCATAACGACATAATTACACTCCAATACATTACATTTTTATGCACTTTGCATCTGTGTATTGAGACCAAAGTTTTCTCACTGAACGCAATTTAGTTCATAGGCCCTGTCCCATATGGCACACTTCACGTTCAGTTGCTGTCATAACAGTCGTAACAGTCAAAGTGGCATTTTTGATGCCTTGTGCGTGAGATTGGGCTGTGATTGGGTTGTGATTGGAGAGGTGCTTAACAAAATCATACTTACGTATAATTTAATACGTATGAACATATTAAAAAGAAATGTCCCTTTTTCAGGATACTCTATAAGATCAAATTGTAAAATCTAAATAAGCTTTACAGATCTTTATTGGAAAGTATTCAAACAATGTTTTTCATGCTTGTTCTATGAACCTTAAACAATATTTCACATGCACCGCACATGAACTGTCCTTAAGATGCTAACAGTTTACAGGCGCCTAAGACAGTGCCACAGGGAGACAGGAAAGACAGCTCGTCCTTGTAATGCCAGACCACATGTGATTATACATACCCCCAGATGTGTTCGAGAACTCAAAAATGCCTTCGTGAAAGATGGAAGTAACATCTCGCAGCATGAACTAGCAAATCTTTCTCAGTCCATTAAGATGAGATGTGCTTAAAGCAGCTGACTGCTACCTGACTGCTACTTACTACTGCAACTTTTGATACTGGAACTGTAATTCCCTTGTGTCAATTTCCTCAATTTCTTGATGCCATTCCAAATCTGAATGCATGTATGTATTTATTTGCTGAAAACTAAAGAGGATATTTTTTTTTTTAAATGTGGGTAACCAAACATTTGACAATAACCATTGACTTCCATTCTATACTATGCAAGTTAATGGCAACTGTTTGGTTACCCACATTCTTCGGAATATCTTCTTTGGAGAAAGAAACTCATATAGGTTTGGAATTACTGTACATAAGGTTGAGTAAATGATTAAATAATTTTCAGTGTTTTCTTTTTGTTTGTTAACTATCCATCTAATATGAATTGCTTATTGTCTTTTATTTAGGCTTACCCAGAAATAGCCCAACAATTTTTCCATTGATCAGTTCGTCTCACTTTGGTTTTGCACATTTAAGACTGTGTGTGTGTGTGTGTGTGTGTACGCGCATGTTTTTGTGATTTATGAGGACACAAATTTGTATAATGACATGGATATGACATAGGTATTACAACGAGAAGGTGATTTATGAGGACATTTTTAGTATCCCCATATTTCAAAAAGCTTATCATTCAGAATGAATTTTTTTTTTTAAATGCAGAAAGTTTCCTGTGAGGGGTAGGTTTAGAAAATACAGTTTGTACAGTATAAAAACCATTACGCCTATGGAATGTCCCAGAAATTCTGTGTGTGTGTGTGTGTGTGTGTGTACTCTAAATATAACATGAGGATAATGATTTATGATAAATGAACAAATTACAAACTATTTATTTACACGAATAATGGTCACAAATTCACCAAAAGGGCATTCACCATTTGGATTTGCAGTATTTATATAGTTGTAAAATATGCAAGTAAGATATTATCATTTTTAATGTACATGATGCATACATATAAACAAGTGTTTCTAGGCTATATATAGATTAAAATAATATGCCTAGTAACCCCCAAAAGACCATTTGTATGTGAAATATTTTCTCACAATTTCAGTAATGGATAAAACTATAATTATAAAACCATAAAGAGAGACTAGGCAAAAAGTCAATTTCCATTCCATTTTCATCTCCCCATTTTAATTTTTTCTATAATATTTTGTATTCTGAGCTGACCTATACTGTCCAGATATAGAACTGGCATAATGACACCTCCTGAAACGATGGAACTTATTGCAATGAAGATTAAAACACAGTAGTACACATCAAAACTCAGTGGTAAATTGTGTCCAAGTGAAAAGATAAGTGCTGGTGGGAGGTAAGCAGTAAGAGTCAAGACAAAACTGTTAATGATGGTACGCAGGGCTCTTTTCTTTTGGGGATGTATATTACTTTTCCCTGAAGGATCAGGTTTTTTCAAAGCTCGTAAAACTGAGATGTCACAAAAACCAATCACAGGCAGGGAAATGAACAGAGGTATAGATGTAAACATGGTTGTAAAAACCCAAGGATATATAACTATAAGACATCCAAAACAAATGATAACAAACCAGATTGTCACAGCAATTACCTTCCTGACAATGGCAATTCTCCTGTTGGTCATGTAGATGATGGGATGAACCACAGCAAAATAATAATCTCCACAGACACAAGCCATGAAGAGAGGTCTACCACATATGGTTAGGGAATATGTGAAATTATTAAAACATTCGAATTCTGTGTTGTGCAAAAGCATGTAGTTATAGACACCGAAAGGCAAAACGGTTAGGAAAACAAGATCAACGATGGTCAGATTAAACACAAAGAAGTCATTAGTAGAGATGTTTTGTCGATGTCTTTGACAAAGTTCCCGAAGTACAGTGACACTGGCAGGGAGACCCAGAAAAACACAAAATGCACAGAGACCTGACCAGAACAGAGAGACTGCAGGCTGATCTGTGCAAAGTGTAAAATAGTTCCTGGTTCCATTTGAGTAATCTAAAACACTCTGATGCAAAGATAACGCTATAGACATTTTTAAGATTGGAATGGTCGGATCTGTATGAAGAAAGAAAACATCCCAATGAAACTTGTTATATAAATGGTAAAAATTTATTACATTAAAGATATTTTCATTATCAATATAAGATTCAGTTACTTTTAAAATTAAAGCGATCTGCTCAGGCACTACAAAGACAATTAATATGCAATACATTTATTTATGTTTTTTTGTTGTGGTTGTTTGTTTGATTGTTTTGTCTTACCTCAGTGATGTCTTTCTAATAACTAAGAGGAAAGAGACGCAGTGAGTAGGAATAATTCTCAGTTATGAATGAAATCAGAGAGGTCTTACATGGGCACATAGAGCAATGGCTCATGTTGCTTGACTGTGATGTTTTGAATATGGTATGATGTTACACCACCAGAAAAAAACAAACACTGAAATCATAGTCCATATCACTGAACCAAAAATGCACAGCACTAGAGAGGTAAGGTTTTAACACATCCATGCCATCTAATAACAGTTGACAATGTCTGTATTTTCAGTCCATATTTTCTATTATTTTTACTTTGTTGGTCAATAAAGTAATCTTCATTTAGTGGTGCTTGATGTCATGATATCATAGAATATGTAATTGGATCCAGCCCTTACAAAGACCTGAGATGACTGAACACCTGAGAAGAGATGATGCAAACCCCTCAGAGGACCTCAGATGATGCCAACCATGAAAAAACATAAACTACCAAATTTTGCTATAAGTTTGATTGCAACATTTAATTATTGCTGTTAGTAGTGTTCATCGTCTGTTTGATCATTAACTGAATTTTACCATACATTTCTGCCATATGTACATCAATTTGACAATTTGCAATGATTTGTATCGCGAAAAGCGATATGCAAATAAACTTGAATTGGTTCGTGAGTAAGCAATATAGTTGAGCTCATACGTTTACACCGCCTTACGAAATCTACAAGTGGCCTGCAGGTACCACTACATCATAATCCGGCCCTGATTGCATTAAAGGTTGCAGCACTGCGCTGTAGCTGAACAGTCATGTCTACTGAACACATTAATCATCTCCTTATTGCGACACAAATTCTGTCATCACGAATATTTTCATCACAACTAACATAGTGAAAACACATTGTACGCAATGATTATGAAATCAATTAACTAATAGACTCACACTGATCTTAAATAAAGACTTTTTATGTACAATGATGCATATCAAAAATACTCATATCACTTAAGTTATGAATAGGAGTAAGTGCAATGCGCAATATGATGAAATAGTCCCACCGTCTAAATTAAAGAGCCAGTTGCTAATTGGTAAAGTCATCACATCACTGCTTCTGCCATTAGAAGCTCCAGATGCTATAGAAACATGCTGCATCCCAATTTGCCTACTTATACTACATCCTTAAAGTATGTGAAGGACATACTATAGCGCCATTCACTATACAGCTTAGTGTGACGAACAGATTGACATTTAAGTCACTAAAAACTCAAGCCATGATATTAAATTGCTTTTTGCACATTTTGCAACACTTTCGAGGTGAAATGTCCAGTGAGTGCTGCTAAAAGTGGTTTGTTTTATCCAAAACAGATGAACGTGAATCTGTCATTGTTTCATTACACTGGTTGTTGTACATATTGCAGTAGTACAGAAATTAAATGTGCAGTAAATGACGGTTAAAGGTTAATGCTCTATAGCATTTCAGTAAAGTTGGCTACAATCTATACTAAACCCTAAACTTAATCAATAGTGTTAACAAAAGCAAATGTTAGATAAAAACACATCTATTGAAACAAGATTTTAGCATGCTCCTTCAAGTATTTGAGTTCTTTTATCATGACTCGTGTTTCACAGGGCTTGCTTGCATTTGGAAAATGTTAAATATTTTTTTATATAATAATATGAATAAAATAATGAAATATAAATATGAATCTTACCCTAAACCTAGCCACTTCTAAACAATATAAAAAATTAACAGGCAGCTAAAAGTACAGTCACAGGTATTTAATAATAAAGTATAAATATATTGCAAATGACTGTATTCTAAGTCTTCTGAAGCCATACAATATTTTTAAATGAGGAACAAAGTTAATTTTGAGGTTATAATTGCTGAAAATCATCCCCCTCCATGAATGATCCATAAATCTGAAATTTACCATGACACAATTGGTCACAAGACACACAAGAGCTAATGGTATTTCACAATAGCAGCTGACATAATGCTTCTTTAGCCGTCAGTTTTTTTTTTTATTATTTGTGATTTGAAATGGAGATGGATGGAGAGGCATGTTCCTCACACAAAGCAATCATTTGGTCTCATTTGGACTTGGAATATTTGTCAATTTTGAATACATTTTGTCGGTATTTGTATCTGCTCTATATGCTGTGTTTTATATTGTTTCATATTGAGAAATGGTTAAGTTTTGTTAAGTAAATGTAAATGTAATGTTTAGGGGTAGTGGTCAAGTTAGGTGCACAAAATGTCTAAACAGTGTAATGGAAATAAAATGATTCATTATGTGGCTGCTTATACCCCAAAAAATATGTCATAACGACATAATTACACTCCAATACATTACATTTTTATGCACTTTGCATCTGTGTATTGAGACCAAAGTTTTCTCACTGAACGCAATTTAGTTCATAGGCCCTGTCCCATATGGCACACTTCACGTTCAGTTGCTGTCATAACAGTCGTAACAGTCAAAGTGGCATTTTTGATGCCTTGTGCGTGAGATTGGGCTGTGATTGGGTTGTGATTGGAGAGGTGCTTAACAAAATCATACTTACGTATAATTTAATACGTATGAACATATTAAAAAGAAATGTCCCTTTTTCAGGATACTCTATAAGATCAAATTGTAAAATCTAAATAAGCTTTACAGATCTTTATTGGAAAGTATTCAAACAATGTTTTTCATGCTTGTTCTATGAACCTTAAACAATATTTCACATGCACCGCACATGAACTGTCCTTAAGATGCTAACAGTTTACAGGCGCCTAAGACAGTGCCACAGGGAGACAGGAAAGACAGCTCGTCCTTGTAATGCCAGACCACATGTGATTATACATACCCCCAGATGTGTTCGAGAACTCAAAAATGCCTTCGTGAAAGATGGAAGTAACATCTCGCAGCATGAACTAGCAAATCTTTCTCAGTCCATTAAGATGAGATGTGCTTAAAGCAGCTGACTGCTACCTGACTGCTACTTACTACTGCAACTTTTGATACTGGAACTGTAATTCCCTTGTGTCAATTTCCTCAATTTCTTGATGCCATTCCAAATCTGAATGCATGTATGTATTTATTTGCTGAAAACTAAAGAGGATATTTTTTTTTTTAAATGTGGGTAACCAAACATTTGACAATAACCATTGACTTCCATTCTATACTATGCAAGTTAATGGCAACTGTTTGGTTACCCACATTCTTCGGAATATCTTCTTTGGAGAAAGAAACTCATATAGGTTTGGAATTACTGTACATAAGGTTGAGTAAATGATTAAATAATTTTCAGTGTTTTCTTTTTGTTTGTTAACTATCCATCTAATATGAATTGCTTATTGTCTTTTATTTAGGCTTACCCAGAAATAGCCCAACAATTTTTCCATTGATCAGTTCGTCTCACTTTGGTTTTGCACATTTAAGACTGTGTGTGTGTGTGTGTGTGTGTACGCGCATGTTTTTGTGATTTATGAGGACACAAATTTGTATAATGACATGGATATGACATAGGTATTACAACGAGAAGGTGATTTATGAGGACATTTTTAGTATCCCCATATTTCAAAAAGCTTATCATTCAGAATGAATTTTTTTTTTTAAATGCAGAAAGTTTCCTGTGAGGGGTAGGTTTAGAAAATACAGTTTGTACAGTATAAAAACCATTACGCCTATGGAATGTCCCAGAAATTCTGTGTGTGTGTGTGTGTGTGTGTGTACTCTAAATATAACATGAGGATAATGATTTATGATAAATGAACAAATTACAAACTATTTATTTACACGAATAATGGTCACAAATTCACCAAAAGGGCATTCACCATTTGGATTTGCAGTATTTATATAGTTGTAAAATATGCAAGTAAGATATTATCATTTTTAATGTACATGATGCATACATATAAACAAGTGTTTCTAGGCTATATATAGATTAAAATAATATGCCTAGTAACCCCCAAAAGACCATTTGTATGTGAAATATTTTCTCACAATTTCAGTAATGGATAAAACTATAATTATAAAACCATAAAGAGAGACTAGGCAAAAAGTCAATTTCCATTCCATTTTCATCTCCCCATTTTAATTTTTTCTATAATATTTTGTATTCTGAGCTGACCTATACTGTCCAGATATAGAACTGGCATAATGACACCTCCTGAAACGATGGAACTTATTGCAATGAAGATTAAAACACAGTAGTACACATCAAAACTCAGTGGTAAATTGTGTCCAAGTGAAAAGATAAGTGCTGGTGGGAGGTAAGCAGTAAGAGTCAAGACAAAACTGTTAATGATGGTACGCAGGGCTCTTTTCTTTTGGGGATGTATATTACTTTTCCCTGAAGGATCAGGTTTTTTCAAAGCTCGTAAAACTGAGATGTCACAAAAACCAATCACAGGCAGGGAAATGAACAGAGGTATAGATGTAAACATGGTTGTAAAAACCCAAGGATATATAACTATAAGACATCCAAAACAAATGATAACAAACCAGATTGTCACAGCAATTACCTTCCTGACAATGGCAATTCTCCTGTTGGTCATGTAGATGATGGGATGAACCACAGCAAAATAATAATCTCCACAGACACAAGCCATGAAGAGAGGTCTACCACATATGGTTAGGGAATATGTGAAATTATTAAAACATTCGAATTCTGTGTTGTGCAAAAGCATGTAGTTATAGACACCGAAAGGCAAAACGGTTAGGAAAACAAGATCAACGATGGTCAGATTAAACACAAAGAAGTCATTAGTAGAGATGTTTTGTCGATGTCTTTGACAAAGTTCCCGAAGTACAGTGACACTGGCAGGGAGACCCAGAAAAACACAAAATGCACAGAGACCTGACCAGAACAGAGAGACTGCAGGCTGATCTGTGCAAAGTGTAAAATAGTTCCTGGTTCCATTTGAGTAATCTAAAACACTCTGATGCAAAGATAACGCTATAGACATTTTTAAGATTGGAATGGTCGGATCTGTATGAAGAAAGAAAACATCCCAATGAAACTTGTTATATAAATGGTAAAAATTTATTACATTAAAGATATTTTCATTATCAATATAAGATTCAGTTACTTTTAAAATTAAAGCGATCTGCTCAGGCACTACAAAGACAATTAATATGCAATACATTTATTTATGTTTTTTTGTTGTGGTTGTTTGTTTGATTGTTTTGTCTTACCTCAGTGATGTCTTTCTAATAACTAAGAGGAAAGAGACGCAGTGAGTAGGAATAATTCTCAGTTATGAATGAAATCAGAGAGGTCTTACATGGGCACATAGAGCAATGGCTCATGTTGCTTGACTGTGATGTTTTGAATATGGTATGATGTTACACCACCAGAAAAAAACAAACACTGAAATCATAGTCCATATCACTGAACCAAAAATGCACAGCACTAGAGAGGTAAGGTTTTAACACATCCATGCCATCTAATAACAGTTGACAATGTCTGTATTTTCAGTCCATATTTTCTATTATTTTTACTTTGTTGGTCAATAAAGTAATCTTCATTTAGTGGTGCTTGATGTCATGATATCATAGAATATGTAATTGGATCCAGCCCTTACAAAGACCTGAGATGACTGAACACCTGAGAAGAGATGATGCAAACCCCTCAGAGGACCTCAGATGATGCCAACCATGAAAAAACATAAACTACCAAATTTTGCTATAAGTTTGATTGCAACATTTAATTATTGCTGTTAGTAGTGTTCATCGTCTGTTTGATCATTAACTGAATTTTACCATACATTTCTGCCATATGTACATCAATTTGACAATTTGCAATGATTTGTATCGCGAAAAGCGATATGCAAATAAACTTGAATTGGTTCGTGAGTAAGCAATATAGTTGAGCTCATAGGTTTACACCGCCTTACGAAATCTACAAGTGGCCTGCAGGTACCACTACATCATAATCCGGCCCTGATTGCATTAAAGGTTGCAGCACTGCGCTGTAGCTGAACAGTCATGTCTACTGAACACATTAATCATCTCCTTATTACGACACAAATTCTGTCATCACGAATATTTTCATCACAACTAACATAGTGAAAACACATTGTACGCAATGATTATGAAATCAATTAACTAATAGACTCACACTGATCTTAAATAAAGACTTTTTATGTACAATGATGCATATCAAAATACTCATATCACTTAAGTTATGAATAGGAGTAAGTGCAATGCGCAATATGATGAAATAGTCCCACCGTCTAAATTAAAGAGCCAGTTGCTAATTGGTAAAGTCATCACATCACTGCTTCTGCCATTAGAAGCTCCAGATGCTATAGAAACATGCTGCATCCCAATTTGCCTACTTATACTACATCCTTAAAGTATGTGAAGGACATACTATAGCGCCATTCAATTGCATATTTAATGGACGCTCTGAAGCATAGTTATGAACATCATGTCACTGTATACAGGCATGTCAATCATATTGTCACAGTTAACATCTTCCACATTTAATTTACTTAACTTCCTTCTGTGTCAGAGAGAAAAGAAGTAGCACATTGATCTAGCAACCGTGGTTCTTCATGTGAATAACTCACGTTTGTTTTGCATAATAGGCCTAATGCATTTAAAAGTTGGCCAAATGGACGTTTAGAAAATTTCTCATTGTTGTTGCAGATGAAAATATCACGGGTAACGTTAAATTAATCTTGTTTTACCAGGTTAAATGCTGATTATTAGTAAAAACCCCTTAATCTAAACCTTTCTACTTAACTGTTGGTCGCGCACATGTTTGTAGTTTTTTTTAACACTTCTTGTTTGTGTTTGTAGTTGTGAACCAAATCGTGCACTTAAGACTGCACATACACATTGGCTGGTCTAGGCTGAAAAATAAGATTTTGTAATGCTATTTGAGCTTAAGAAAGTAAGAAAGTAATTCTGCAAACAGCAGCGTACTTGATAACGTCAGTCAGCTCGCCTTGGCTACTGCAATTGTCCTCACTGTATTTACAAAAAGACAAAATATGATAAACACCACTGCTTCATTTTGTTTATATTTAATAGCCGCTGGAATTTCAGGGAAATGTACTGTATATAGCCTACATTACAATGAAACAAAATATTATATTAAACAGTATAGCCTCTTTTATTTCCATTTTAACATATTAATAGATTAATAGAATAAAGACCGATGATTACCTGTTAGATTTACCCAAAATGAATTATAGCTTATGTTAAACCACTTAAGAGACATCAGAGCCAGCGGCAAATGTCAGAAGGACTAGCCGAGTTGAGGCTGCTCTCGTCGGGATACATGAGCACTGAGTGCCCGGTGATCGCGTGGAGCTCACGTCTCCGAAATCGGCGAAACACATTTTTCAATAGGCGCTGTCTTTATAAATAAACCGCAGATTTGAGTTTTAAACAACTACATTCTCGCCTGAAATACTTTTAAAACTACATTTCATGACACAATAGTATAACAGTAATATTTAGAAAAATTATCCGAATAAATGGTGGTTGAAATACAATGCTGCCTGAACTCAACCAATCAGCATGTTTAGTGATGAGAACGTATGGTGTCCCATTTGTCACACTTCATGCCCTGTCCCAAATGGAACACTTCATGTGCACTTGCGGTCTTACTGACCGTATGACCGTAGGGTGTCCCATTTGTGATTTTAGCATTCAGAAGGGTGCTCGCGGGCGCCCCCTTTGCAGCCATTATGCGCCCTCGATCCACACTTCTGCCGAGCCCACACTGGTGCGAGCTCTGCAGCAGACTTCTACCCGACAGTCAAAGCGGCATTACATCACGAAAGTGCAGACTCATGCCTTGTCCATACTTGCAGTCTTGGCCACTTGAGAGCACGTGCGCGCGACAGGAAGTAAGTGCACAAGACTGTCCCTGGTCTTAAAAACGGTAAAGCGCAGTGCCCTTAACGCACACTAGATCCACACTATCTCGAATACTGCTCCGGAGCGCTATTCGAGGCTTAGTGTATCCCATCATGCATCATGTTCTGGAAATAAATCGTGAGACCTTTTGCCGAGATCTCGCGAGAGGTCACGGAAACCTTTCCAATTTAAGTTAAATATTAATACAATAATTAGATATTACATATAATTTGGTAGAAAACAGTGTTTTTACGTTTTACTGGTGCAAAGATGAGTAGTGGTGATATTTATTTTGTACAACATTTGCAACTGCTTTTAATCACTTAATTAGATGCACCACAAATTAAAATGATGTCATGTTATAGGGACTACTGAACAGACATTTAGAAGTTGATTTTAAAATGCTAAGTATTTAAAATTAAAATTAAGCTATGTAAACACTTGCATTTTTACAACACTACAAGTGTATCATCCGGTAATGAAACCATCAGGTAATGAAAAGTTCAACACACACTTGTGGTCTTCATCCTCACTTGAACACTTGGGCCAAATACAGGAAATACGTCATATAAGTGTTCAAGTGGTCAAGTGCAAAGACCGCAAGTGTGAGTATTTGGACAAGGCATCAGAGGAAGGCCTGGTTTAGGGTGCCATTTGGGACAGGGCCAAACTCTGAAACTTTATATTATATTATACACTCTGAAATATAACTTCAAACCAGTAGTTTAATCTATAGGGTATTTAATCACTTATATGTCAGTATGTATGGTGTTGCACATAGAAGACAAGACAATGATAGCATGCAGTATTTTTTATTTTAAGTTGGGAAAATGGTTGTTATTCTCATTATTATTTTCAGAAATGTTACTATATCTGGGTTTAAAACAACAATATCAGGTGAACATTACATGGTTGTGGAGTATATGTTTTAAATTTACATTGACTTTCAACCAATCAAAGAAAAAAAAAAATGGAGTATGGAAGAATATTCAGGGAAATTTTCAAAAGGAATTGCAAATTGTATTTTCAATTGTGTTTTCCACATGTGGACACATAAATTGTGACATAATCCAAACGCAACTGCAAATCTTGCATTACTGTTTGCGTTTTCACTTTTGCGAACACACAGTGACGGCCAAATTTCAAATGAAAAAGCAAAGTTCATTTGCAACTGTATTTCCCATGTCTTACGAGTTATGAGCCTGTCATATTTAAATATCAACATTAATTACCACATTAATGGCAACATTAATGGCATGTAACCTGCCATTACTCAAATGGAATCGCAATTCCTTTTGCATTTTAATTTCTGATGTCAACACAGAAACCTGTCAATCAATATCAGGGGCGGGATTATAATTTGGAGCGTGTTTATATTGGGAGGTGACGTCACTCACAGATGACCAGTATAGTTAAAGTTGTGACAGAGGGTTTTTTTCAGTCAAATTTTTCAACAAAATTTGGCAGAAAATAAAACAACATTTTAAACCATTATTTTGGCCAACCAATGTGGTGATTGGCTCATGAATAAAACATGTTACAACCTTCCCCAACAAGACAAAACTGAGAACACAATTGAACGTTTTTGCTTAGACAACTAACACCTGAAATAACCAAAATAATCTGTCATAATGTTATACTGTCTCTTGTTTTGTTTACTCTGATTCTAGGTGTCTTTCTTCTTGTTCATCATCTTTGTGGTATATACCATGCTCCCCTTCTCCATGAGAGATGCCATCATAGCCAGCGTGCTCACCGCGTCCTCTCATACTGTCGTCCTCAGTGTCTGCCTCTCCTCTACAGTCGACCATGTGGAGCCCCTAGTATGGCAGGTCAGTGCTCTCCCATCTGTCTTGCTATGTGCTTCCAAGAGCTGTGAGCTTTACCCTGTGCGGCAACTGTTGAAGTTTGCCTTGTCTGTTGAGAAGGATCCTTGCCAATTGCTTGTTATTATGCATATGTGTCTATGAGTCAGGTTATGTATGATTATTAAGTCATAGATGATTTTTGTGGTTTATAATTTGAATGCTCGTTGGCATATTGATATATTTGAAAGGCGTGTGGGTCTATGGGTGTGTTGATAATTGCTTTTCATGGATATTGATATTAAGGCGGTATCAGTCTTACTTAAGGTGACCAGATTTCTGAAATGAAAACATTTAGTTCAATGACAAATGCGTTATTAAAATATTTTTGAGGAAAAGATGGTAAACATCCAGTCTCATACACTGGAAAAACAGAACTTTAACAGTGACAGTAACTTTTATTCTCAGAGATAACTCTTCTGTGCCAACATCACATTGCTGCGCTTCTCCTCTGCACATGCATCACCATGTCACTCAACATCCATATAGTGAACATTTAAATCACATTTATATCAAAACTGAATTATAAAATGAATCATAAAACAAATGACCCAAACTGAAATAAACAGAGAAAATAATTATATAAAAATAAATCTCACAGCATTTCACTTTGGGAACATAGTAAACATTTCTGAAGACATCAAAAACAGGGATTGTCCTCAGAAAACGACGATGTCTGTTTTCTGACTAAATATAACTGTACATTTTAGAATATACCTGTAAATATTAGAGACTGACCTTCACTTGGTATAATGTTCCTTATTTAGGCATTTCCAAATTCCATAAATCAAAGGCAAATTTGCCTGTATTCATTTTGTTTTAATCTCTCCTCATTTTCCTTGTTGTGAACCATGTTACCCATGCTGTCAGATTTCATTAGCAATCAGATTGCTTGTTTAGAAAATTCAGGAAGCTAACTGGCTCCCTCCTTAGTTCAAATGCATGCGTAAACAAGCAAATATGACCTTTCAGTAAAAGCCAATTTCTGTGAATGGCATGCAGTAATAGCATGTATTTTAAATTCTGTATAAAAGGTCAAACTTTATATGAACAGTAACCCTTAATATCATTATAAAAAGTCAATGAATGTTCGGTTTTCAGTGTCCATTTCTTGCATTCAGTGCAAATGTTCCTTACTGCCTTAGATTACTCAAATAGAACCATACATGACTCCCTCAATTGCCAAATGCTGTTTCTACTCCTTATTTCTCACACTGTCTCGATTTCTTTCACTTCCTTTCATGCTATGCCTTTTGGTCCTGGGTAGAGAGAGTCTTAAAAGCTGTGTATTCGGATTCTCTAACATCTGGAATGCCTCAGGCACAGGACTGAGAGATATTTTGGCAAACTGTAGTTTGGCAGTGCCATGAGAAAGACATTAATATGCTTCCCTAGCAGTTTTATGCATATCATATGGACTTGTGGAAATTAAAGTAATACATTTCTAATGTGTAAATTATTATTACTGAGTAAAAAGTAGTTTGAAAAGAATGTTTAACAATGTTTAATAACAACAACAACAATAACAGTGATATATAGATAGATAGATAGATATTAAATGCATAGATTTGGTTGTGATGTGATTTTGCTTTGATAAATGGTATGTTAATTGAAACAATATTAGTTTTTTTTTTACTTAACTTCATAGTCCTAAGCGTAATGTGAATGCATTCACAACGGATGAGGCTTGCTGATTTCTGATATAGAAAAAAGGTGTAACTCTGTCCTGCTCTGTGAGGTGTTAGCATACTAACTGTGAAAGAACAGATTTTTGCCCCTTTGGGCGCCAGGGTGGAAAGGCTCTTACACAGAACTGTGCTAGAATCTCTGCAGCATGTGTGATCTTTCTGCCAGCTCTTCCAGTCAGCATCTCAACCACTGCACCCAAAGCCATTTTTGGTAGAACTGCTAATTGCAAGAGCAAAGTGTCACTTATCTTACCTTATGCTGGATTTGTATGGGACAGTTCATTAAGTACTGATTACATGAAGTCATTTTTCCTTTCCCAGCTCTTAAACATAGAAATTGGGCATTGATTCAATGAAGCACATGCTTTAGGATGAGCTTTTGGGGCATACAATAAGTTTGTCCTTTTAAAACTGATCTGATTGGGATGTCTCTTTCATAACTCATAAATAATGGCAGACTTCATTTTTGGGTTAATACATTGTTTTTAAGTTACAGGTTTGACCCACACATGTAATAAAATATCAATGATTATTATAAATTCTTTCAATGATTGTTATATCTAACATGTCATATTACTGGTGAAAGAGAGAACTTATCTCTAAAGTGAGTAAACACTGTGCTAGCAAACTAAACCACACAGCATGACCTGTTATTTGTGCAACTAGACATGTTATGCATGTATTAAACATATGATGATTTTGTGTGAAACAGAATACAATTCATTATTTTGTTTTTATTATTGTTATGAGAATTATTATGAGAATAGAGAAGCTGCTATTATTCTGGGTAGATTTATTTTTTATTATGTATCTCACTGTTAATTGCAAGGTCAAAATTTGCATAGCTAAAAGGCCGCTAGACTAATGTTTTAATGCTGGGAGCTTTAAAGGGTCTGAATCAGATACAGACAGAATGCCTGAATAGATGGTTTTGTGACCTCTCAACCTTTTTCAAATCTGATATGTTTCTAAAACCTTTTATTTTGTCGGATGCCTTCGGGTGCTAAATTAGAATTACAGTTTTGTCTGTATTGTGTTAGCTGTGATAGTGTTCTGCCTCAGTCATGTTCAGGGTGAGTTGATTGGATGATCTTGGTGTCACTGGCAGGTTACATTTCATTATGGTTTACCGTTTCCCTGTGGGGCACTCAGCAAATAACAATTCATGCACTTTAGTGTGTAATGATGATGGTAGAGCCACAGGTTTAACTAGGTGTTGAATGGGAGGACAGCAATACAATCCAAAAGATGAATGGGTTGATGCAATTCTAACTGAATGGATACTATAGAATACCCATTTCATTTAATTGCAAATAATCTGTTAACCCTCTCAATTTCTCTCTTCCTTTTGAGTAACACACGGAAATACAAACATTCTCAGATTTTTGAGCCAAGTGGATTTTAAATTCATTTGACATCTTTTATAATTAAGTTGAACAATAAATTGTAGGTACAAACATGTTATAACTCTTACAGCAAACAACCGATATGGTATCTTCAGGTATATTGCTGTGCTACATCATTTGTATAATAGAATTTTGTTAGGGGGAAATAATCTTTCAGGCAATGTCAACCCAGGCTGATTGGAATTACATGATGGCCTACATTTCTGAGTGCATTTCGCTGCACTTTTCAGATAACATGTCCATAAGAGCCAGATGCGAGTTTATTAAACAGTGTTAATAAAAAATGTGCCTGTGGATACAAAATGGTTGCAAATGAATATTGTGTTGCTTGTAGCACGCTTCACAGCAGTTTAAAATGTAGCATGAGATAGCATGTTTAATTGTATCCAAAAAAGTTTACATGTTATTCAATTTTTTGTTGTACATATCACGGCAGTCCAGAAATTAAATGTCTGTTGAGTGGCACTAAAATGTTAATGCTCTATCGCCTAGTATTAACATACCACCTATACCTTTCTTTTACAACCCTTTGAGCTCTTTTAACGTGACTCGTGTTTCACTGAACTTACAGTGGGTACGGAAAGTATTCAGACCCCCTTAAATTTTTCACTCTTTGTTATATTGCAGCCATTTGCTAAAATCATTTAAGTTAATTTTTTTCCTCATTAATGTACACACAGCACCCCATATTGACAGAAAAACACAGAATTGTTGACATTTTTGCAGATTTATTAAAAAAGAAAAACTGAAATATCACATGGTCCTAAGTATTCAGACCCTTTGCTGTGACACTCATATATTTAACTCAGGGGCTGTCCATTTCTTCTGATCATCCTTATACCCAAGTGCAACACAATGCTGAACCAGGTGAACTACCGAGCAAGCTTACAACTTCAGAAAAGCTGTACATATTTACTGGATTTTATAAATGTTCAAATTTGTTAGTCTACAAATCATGCACGATGATAAAAGTGTTATAGCATGTGCAGTTTTGTGCAAGGAACCTTGCAAAAATAAGCACATATTCATCAGCAATCTGCCCTGTAATTATAATTTCTATGAAAATGAACAAAAGTAATTGGTGTTTTACTTCCTAGAATTATTTTCACCTGGAAACTGCAGAGAAATATGTATAGGTATGAGTTTGCACTTTTGCAGCTGTGTAGGCAGAGTCATGTATTTCCAATGTGGAGGTACTTAGCTAGTAATAATGTGAACTCACTTAGCTATAATAAAGTGACAGTTCATGATCTCACATTTGTTCAAAATCACAGGAATCATACATTATGAAAAGACATACAAGAAAATACATGCTCATCTATGATTATAGGTATGAGTTTGCACTTTTGCAGCTGTGTAGGCAGAGTCATGTATTTCCAATGTGGAGGTACTTAGCTAGTAATAATGTGAACTCACTTAGCTATAATAAAGTGACAGTTCATGATCTCACATTTGTTCAAAATCACAGGAATCATACAGCAAGTCACTGCTCCTTGCAAAAATGAATTGGTTCAGAAATAATACAGATAATTATGAAACATTCATTTATATTATGTACAGAGTCAGCACAGTGAAAGGACTAAATTTATTTATTATGAAGACAACATTTGGAAAACATGTGCCGTTAGATTGAGCAGGCAACTAAATCTATTTTTATTCCAAGTTATCCTGTTATACAGTATCTCTCCCTTCACTAACATGCACCAAGTGGGCATATAAATAGGCATTGATCTGTGTCTCTGCAGGCAGTCTTGAGTTTATGTAGTCAAATCTATTATGTAATATAAATGCATAATTTTTGGCAGCTTTGTTTCACTAAAAGCTGTTTTTGATTGGAATGTTATTCTCAATTCATGACCCCATTAAAGCACTCTAATCTGATTCTAGTCTTACAGTAAGATTAGTTTTACAGTTATTGTTAATGTGTCAAGTAGCATCTAATGCGATTTCAAAGCTCCTGTCTGTCTTAACAGTTTTAAACCTTAGAATAGTCCTTAAGCTCTAGATTTATGAATGAACTATCAATCATTGTATGTGTTGAGCCTACAAATAATTCTGCACTTACAGTAGGTGTGTTGCTGTCAAACATTTTTGGTTATATTAAAATAATTATTGTGTATGTATATAATTATATATTATGTATATAATTCCTGTAGGCTTACAGAGGACCTTGAATGAATCAGGGCTGATCATTTAGAGGTCAAATATTACTGTTCCTGTATCACTACTGTGTCTCTAGGCAAAACACTTAACTGTGAAATGCTGAAGAGAAGCTGTATTGTCCGTTGCACTCGACAAGAGTGATAAATTATGAGTCACTTAGATTAGTTGACTGAAAATCTTTGACCTATGCTTTAGGACAGTTTGGACACAACTTTATCTCATACCTATACTCAAAAGTATTCTTTATCAAAATCATTACCACGTAGGCCTAAGTGATTGTTTATTTGGGTCAATATGGGTGTTGATGAAAATAATTTTATTTTCTGTCCTGTATATGCATTCTTTTTATCATTAAAGCTCTGCGTTTACAAGAAATGTTAACCAAATATGATGTCAATACAGTTTCTCAAAAAAAAACAAAAAAACAACTAAGAGTCAGTGTGGTGAAAAAGGGATCAATTTCGCTTCTGCTCTGTCTATAACAGGGTTGTCCAAACCTGTTTCTGGAGGGCCAATGTTCTGCAGAGTTTAGCTCAACCAGCTCCAACACACTTGGAACTTCTGCCTGGAACTTTCTAGTGACTCTGAAGAACTTGATTAGCTGGTTCAGTTGGTCAAACTCTGCTGGACTGTGGCCCTCCGGAAGCACACCAGGTCTATAATGACATCTTACAATGCAGCTGAACAAGGTACAAGCATGAACAGAGGAATTTAACGCATTCATGCATAAACCGTGTCCAAATCCGCTTTTCCACTGGGCTGCTGCCGGAGCCGGAGCTGGTGCTCGGCCAAGAGTGGCACTCGTTCAGAACCAACACGCGTTTCCAATGGCAGGGAGAAGAATCCTTTACGTCACCAACATGTGACTGGAATTGCATATTATCTCTTGCGGAAGGAGAGCGTAGATCTCTTCTGCCAACCACTGCTGAACAGAAACATTTAATTGTTGTTGTTAATGGTGTTCATTTACCTGAACTCCAATGGCTTTTAAAAATGGCGCCTTACAAACTTCAGTCCATAGTGGAAGCTCATCCCTTGTTTGCAAGTTTTTGGGGCTGGGTCGGAACAAAGATCTGGGCACCGGATTGCAGCCTGGTTCCCTCTGGCCCGGTGGAAAAGTGATATCATTCATTCATTCATATACTATTCACTTCTGTGTCACATATCACATATTTCACTGATATAAGGAAGATAAAGTCAGTATATCCGGACACAGATCTACACAATACTGCACACTAATGACATGTGACTCACTCAAAAACAGCTTTTCCCCCCTTCATAATGTATGCTCTGATTAGGGGGATATTCAAACAGCATACCATATTAAGAATTTGACAGCAGTGTTTTAACATTCCATAAATAACACACCAGCTAGTACATCCCGACTGTCTCATTCCTTCACACCTTTATACTCTAAATGAATATAAATATACAACCATTACTACTTTAGCTGCAAGTCATTACATTATGCTAATGCAATGCTCACAAATACTAATTAGAATCTTGGCCACCGATGCAACCGATTGCTGGTAATCGGTTTACGTGGCAGCAGTTGACAGATGTTCACCACCCCACTCAATAAGGATTAGCCAAGTAAGACTGAGCTTGTACTTTTTTATCTAGGATCTGGATTAATTGTTGTATATAATTATGCATTGTATTGTATATTTGAATATCTATCCAAATAAATAAAAAGTATGTTGCATACTGTATAAATATGGAGATTTATGAATGATGTTACATGTATTTATGGATCGTTGAATCTGCATTTGCAAATCGTCATATGTGCGTGGACTGCTTTGAATTTGTGTGTGGTATTTTTGAGACCTTCCTGGCAGGTTAAGATGAATAAATATCTTTTTTTGGAGGATGTTCCGTTCAGCCAATCGCGGTGAGCTTTTAATCCACCAATCAAACGCTCTTTACTGAACAGACTCAAGAAACTCAACGCTGCGCTTGCACTGTGCAGTGCTCCATGATCATGTCCTTGATGTAAAGACATTTTAATGGGTACTATTTTTTTTTTAGCACCTGATTACAATTTCTACAAAATCACATTATGATTTATATCGTTCGCACAAAATACAGCTACCCGGTTAGCCTGCTGTCTTATACACCAAAGTTGCTGTCTTATTCAGATCAATCTGTAATGTTAGCAAATAAGTGTTAAATGTCCAGATATTTCATTTAATAACAACAATTATGTAATGTGTTCTGTTGTTGTTGTTAGTAGTAGTAGTAGGCTATCAGGTTCGCAGTAACTTTTGATCAGGCATTAAAAACAGCTATCAGCACCTAAGGGAGATTTCGAACACACACAGCGGAGAGATTTCAGCACGGAGGATGAAAACCACACTCAACGAGTGAGTAAAGTCGTTTTTTTATCTGATGGCATTTTCTTATGATTAAAGGTTGTTTTAGTTAATTAAGTGTGCAGTGTTACAAAGTTATTAGTCCATGCCAGCTTTCTTATATTATAACTGGTGTTCGTAGGAACACTTGAGTAAACACAGGATGAATGGGCGATAAACAATCAGTAAAACAACGATTTCGATGCTAAACTATTGCATAATTTTAAATACGATTTCAAATCAGTGGGTTCTAAAGTTACCATTGCGACCAGCTATAATCATAAGAAAATGCCATCAGATAAAAAAAAAAACGACTTTACTCACTCG
>NW_015505597.1:125393-160390 GCF_001515645.1 Sinocyclocheilus grahami
CACAGGATGAATGGGCGATAAACAATCAGTAAAACAACGATTTCGATGCTAAACTATTGCATAATTTTAAATACGATTTGAAATCAGTGGGTTCTAAAGTTACCATTGCGACCAGCTATAATCATAAGAAAATGCCATCAGATAAAAAAAAAATGACTTTACTCACTCGTTGAGTGTGGTTTTCATCCTCTGTGCTGGAATCTCTATCTGTTATAACAGGTGCAAGCATATGCAGAGTTTCTATTTAGGCTATAACACACGTTTGCAGCGTTGAGCAATGCAGTGCTGAAATTTGCGTGCTCACGAATCCTCTCATTATAACACACGAATTGTAGACATTATGAATGATTAATTATGCTTATATTTATTGTGTTATAACAGATTTGTGAGATATTATAACTATGAACTGAGATGTCTTTTAGAAACTATAAATGCAGCGCTCTTTGCTGGCATTCTGTCATACTACTACAACGCGCAGTTGTTCTATAGAACTTGGGGCTAACTGAAGCTATGCTAGGCTACTAAACTGTTGCTAAGCTAATTGCTCACAGGATTGTAGCATCTACACGTCGAGACTTTTAATTTGATTTCAGGAAAGTGTGAACACTCGTGTCCCATACAACACAACACTGAGTATCTCTGAGCAGAAGCACAGTCAGAACAATCCAGCTGGAGGCCATACTGTCATCTTTCTACTTGTATCCTAAACACAGAATAAGTACTTACTCAAGCAAAGCCATATCGCCAAGTGCCTCCCCTACACATCTCTCTCCATGACGGTGACAGCCACACTATTTATAACAAGGCAGTAAATGAACCAAACCCACCCGAACTAACTTGAACATAAACACAAATAACATTGCTAACGCAAAAACCCAACCATCTTGCACATAAACACATAAATCAACTCTAAACAAATACCCATAATGCACCTGGCTGCTAGCGCTCGATTGGCTGAACGGAACATCTTCCAAAAAAAGATATTTATGAATCTAAACCTGCCAGGAAGGTCTCAAAAATATGGCACACAAATTCAAAGCAGTCCACGCACATGTGACGATTTGCAAATGCAGATTCAACGATCCATAAATACATGTAACATCATTCATAAATGTGTGAAGGAAATTAATTCAAGAAATTTATATATACATATTTGTGTAAACATTTTAAATTTATTTAGGTAAGATGCATTTGTGTGAGCATTTGGGGAAATATTTATGCTTTTACTTGTGTATTTATGACTTGTGTTTTGAATTTACAAATCGGATTTTGTAAATGTAAATTGTGCTGTGCATTTATGAATTTTGTTTTGCAAATGTGTTATTTTTGAGGCTGATCTGGCTCCATATATAAACAGTGAGTCGAGGAAGGTGTACATGCATCTGTCCATCCATCCATATCTATTTTAAATACATTTGCTTCTCCCGCAGCCAAAGCCAGCTGGAAAAGAAATCCATCCCCTGTCTGAGCCCAGTGGGTAATATGCAAATACCATGATTTAATGCTAATGCACTCTTCAGAGTGACACACTCACTCTTGGGAAGTGTACACATACTCTGACCTCCTTGTAGAAGTCATTAAACTTTGCTTCTATGAAATTCTGCTTGTCCAGATTATTCAACACAAGAGATGAAGCTGGGCTGTCCATAGAATGCTGCAGTCTGTGCTTCTCCAGATTACCAAACCAAAATCACAGAACTGTTTCTCCTGAGATTAAATCGAGAGCAAACGCATTGCCTGCTGTCTCAGTTTTGCAAAAGATATGCAAACATATTTAGTCAAAGTCAAATGTCTTCCTGAGAACTCAAACATCTCTAATCAGATTCTTCTATAGATTCTTAAAGAAAATATTGTAAGACATTGTTCATTAATTTTGTAAAAGGTAGGAAAACTTTAGGAATTAACAGTGCCTTTTACTTGTGTGTTTTATGGGTCAGCTTACGGAGCAACTCCTGATTTTAAGTGCAATGCCTAGCTGTAACATCTTGCAACACCATGTGAAGTGAATGACAATGAAATGCATTATGTGTTTATGTGCATCTAAAGCACTTCACATTCACATTTTATAACTATTTGATATCATATAGGAGAACTACATTGAGCTTTGAAAGTGCAACATCCAAGCAATTACATTTTCTGTACTGTCTGTCTACAATACAGGATAAAACAAGAGCAACCATTTATGAATGTTTGCTTCTTTCAGCTGGAGGCATGCAGCATGTCTGTGACCTTTTGAATTCTCTCTTCCTTTCTGTAAGTTTGTCATCTTTCAGATTTTAACATTTCTTGAAATTGTATGTGTCTGTTTAAACATCTGTGGAGAGGCAGCAAGCACAGGTGCTTGATGAGCCTCAGGCAGAAATCCATGTGCTTTTCACGATTAAGCACAATCTGTATGTGTGTGACTAGATTCCAAAAGAAAAGATTGTAAGCCACAGCTGTAGTGTGCTGTGAAAATTGAGGTATGACCACAGAGTTGTTCATTGGTTTATTTTAAAAGGTATTAGGAAAGCTTTAGAAAGCAACAACCCTTTTACCTGCTTGTGTCAGGGGTCAGATTCAGGAGCTTTTCATGAATTTATTTGAATCCTACACTCTAAAAAATGCTGGGTTAAATACAACCCAGTGCTGGGTAAAATAGGGACAAACCCAGCAATTGAGTTGTTTTGGCCCAGCGTTTGGGTTAAATGTTTAACCCAACCTTCTGGGTAGTAACCCAACCGCTGGGTCAAAACAACCCAATTGCTGGGTTTGTCCCTATTTTACCCAGCACTGGGTTATATTTAACCCAGCATTTTTTAGAGTGAGAAATACATATCTTCTTGCAAAATGAATACTTCATCTGTTTGTATACATCTAAAGCACTAATCACATACAGTATAATTTTACAACAGTACTACTGTATATCAAGCTGTGAGGTCTTAAAAATTCAATAGTCATGACCTTTAGTAGCAGCTGCTTCTAAATTAGTATTTTTAATGAGTTTGAAAATCCACTCTAAGCATATTCCCACATGCTGGCTAGGATAATCTGATTATAGCATTTCACTGACAAGCAGGTAAATGCATAAACTCTCTCTCTCTCTCTCTTGGGTTATTACCACTGAGTTGGTCTCAGCACTTACAATACATAAGTTTGTTTTTCTGTTCTTTTTTTCTATTATTTATTCATTCATTCATTCTCTCAAAGGGGTCACATTTTGTGGAAATCAAAACTTGATCTACTGTGAAAGCATAATGTTACTGTAAGAAGAAAGATTACAGCCTTATGGTATATAACCAGCCACCAGTTCAATGCGTAAACACAGGTTTACACAGAATAATCAGAAATGGGGATTATTAATAAATTAACTGTTTATTTTGAGTTCATTCATTGTTTCATTTATAAATTATTTGGTGTTTTTAATGAATCAGTTAAGTCAAAGATTCAATAACTCACATAATACAGACACTCGTTTATCACCACCTATGGCATAAACCTACAGAAATACAGTCATAAAGTCAAATCTTTGTCATAATCGGTCATAAATTTTAAGGTCTAATTCTCGCTATTAACAAATCTTTAAATATGACTTTTGCCTCAATAAACTACTAACTTACTGCTTAAACAGGATGGCAGTTGTTAAGTTTTGGTATTGAGTAGGATTAGGGGTGTGAAATATGGTCATGTAAAAGAAATGGTTGTTAAGTACTAGTAAACATGTTATTAATAGGCATGCTAATAAGTAACGAGTTAATAGTGAGAATTGGTCCCTATACTAAAGTGTAACTGCATGATCTCTTATTAGTCTCATGCTGTCTGTTTTTCTTTCGTTTTCATAGACTTTTAGTTTGTATTTCCTTTGTTATCTGTTTTCGTTTGTTCCATTTTCCTGCCGATCCTTTGTTGCTATGGTTATTCATTAATTTCATGTAGTTTTAACTTTTTCTTTTTTTATTGTAAAAATATACAGTGACAAATTTGCCTGATTGTGTTTAACAGATTTATTAGATTTATATATATAATTCATATAATCTGTTTTTAACCTAGTCTTGAAAAATGTTGATTATTTTAAGGAAATGTACAGTTTTTGTTTGTTTGTTCCTTTTTGTTTTCTTTTGTTCTGTTGTTTAGCAAAAGTGAATTTGTGAGATTTGTGATAACCAAAATAAACTTAAAAATAATAATAATATGATCATCCCAATGCAATGTTAAACCTTTATAATAAGGTTTTAAGCATTAAAAGTTGTACTTTCAGGTTGCTGTGTTAATAAATAGCTGTGTGTTTTTTTTTATCAGCTTTCAGTTTATCATCAAGTGGGATAATCGATTCATTACAAACAAACACAGTTGATCCTTTACAATTGAATCCATACTGATATCTTTTCATACAAAACAAGTTGAATTCTTAATCCATCAGTCAGAAAGTAGAAACTTTTTTGTGTATAACCCCACTCATGTCAGAAGAATAAGAAGCTTTACTGCCTCGCTGAAAGCAATGGATCATGATTTATTCATAGACAGCTGATGAATGCTGTACATCTTTTACAAATTAATTATAACAGTGTTTGTTTACTATAGCTGACTGGCCTTCTTACAAGCCTGCTGATAATATCTGGACATCAATATGATTTATGATAAAATTCCTCACACATTTTTTTACCATTTCTTACCATGGTTAACCACTGTTGAAATTTTTAAAGGGGTCATATTATGCTGCTTAAAAGAAAATATTTTGTGTATTTGGTGTAATGAAATGTGTTTATGCAGTTTAAGGAGGCATTTGTTGCATCCAGTGGGGACATAATTATGGATTATAATGATTTATACTGACTTTTTATGCGTTGCATTGCATCACGCTGCGTAAACATAAAACCATGTCTGCATTTGTGATCGGAGAAATGACAAACAACAAGCCCTACTCTACACTCGCTTTAAATATATGAAATATAAAAACTCTTTAAAAATAAAAAAACGTACTTACATTCTTTGAGTCAGAACAGCCGGCATTGTAGTCTATACTCCCAGGATCAGGAAACAGTCCTCCATAAAATGTGCTGCACACATCTGAATATTTGGGTTGAAGTGTTCTGGAACAGTGTTGTAAATACAACTTAACCACTGATTTCTAGTCGTGTCCATTTTTGGAAGGCCAAACAAAGTAGTTTCGCTTTCACAACGAAACAGCGTCAAACATGGCAGGCTAGAGTGAGCGGAGGCCGGGGGCTACCGTGTGGAACGGCCGGAGGGTTAGAGTGAGCAGAGGCGGGTGGTCTTGAGAACGGCGCGGCCGGCGATTTTGACGAAGGAACGTCCGGAAGGACATGTGACAACTCCGGGCTGGACTCCGCTTCGTCCACGGTGAAAGCCGATCTGGCGATCCACAGGGCAAAGTTGTAGTATTTCCTCAGCAACCAGCACAGATCAGCTCCAGGCATGACGAAGCAGATATCGTCCTCTTTTGGAAGACCAAACAAAGTATTTTCGCTTTCACAACGAAGCACACAGCGTCTTTACGACATGGCAGCGGCAACAACAAAACTACAGCGAGAATAAAAGTTACGCCTTCTTTCTTTGCTTGAACATTTGGGCGGCGTTATGCAAATCTTCCCACATCTCACGCGATGCAGATACAGGTGCATCTCAATAAATTAGAATGGCGTTGAAAAGTTAATTTATTTCAGTAATTCAACTCAAATTTTGAAACTCGTGTATTAAATAAATTCAGTGCACACAGACTGAAGTAGTTTAAGACTTTGGTTCTTTTAATTGTGATGATTTTGGCTCACATTTAACAAAAACCCACCAATTCACTATCTCAAAAAATTTTAATACTTCATAAGACAAAAAACATAACATTTCAAATTGGTGGGTTTTTGTTAAATGTGAGCCAAAATCATCACAATTAAAAGAACCAAAGACTTAAACTACTTCAGTCTGTGTGCATTGCATTTATTTAATACATGAGATCCACAATTTGAGTTGAATTACTGAAATAAATTAACTTTTCCACGACATTCTAATTTATTGAGATGCACCTGTATGTGGGGGCGTGTTAGAACGAGCCATTTTAGGTAGGCGTGGCTGACTCTTAACTTTTAAAAAGAATATCTCTTTGGATTTGAGACTTTAGTCTTTGCAACTTAACAGATCTTCTTTATGCACCAAGAGATTGTAACACTCCAAAGAAAAAGGAAAAATTGAAAACGCATCATATGACCCCTTTAATAAATTATCAGATAAATGGCCATTTATTTATGTTTTAGTGTATTTTATCAAATCTGAAAAGTAATTGTGTTTGTTCTCTAAAATACTAATATGAAATATTTCTTTCAATTAGTCCTACAAAAGTCAGTGAAAAAAGTAGAATTTTAATAATGAAAGTCACAAAATGTTCTGTTTTCGTGAGTCTACTGTGTATGAAAACTTACTGTTGTGCTTTCTGTCGTTGTGAATGACTCTTCACTTTCATTCCATCCATGTCAGTGACTGATGTCTTTTGAAGTTTTCATGGTTCAAAGTGTGACAAGCCAAGATGAATTTGAGACTCTTTCCACAGTGACCCAAATGAAATGGATGTCCAAGAGCAATTAAAAAATATCTCATGCAGCCAAGGTTTTGATGCGCTGTTCTTATCCAAATGTTGAATAGTATGTTGAATAGTGAGCTTTAAAATGATGGGGAACTAAAAGGACTAAAAGTAATCAGGGACATGGCTTTTCAACACTGGACTGGTAATTGAACGAGGGACTATGAAAGAGAAGTGAGAAAAAGAGGCGTGAAAGCTAACATTAGGAAAGGACTTAAGTACTTCTTTCTGCTGTTAATACTGACTACAATAACCAAATTCTACTCCCTGCTTGAACATTTGATTGGGTTTGCAGAGCTCTTGTCAAAAATCATTCTCCAAGAGCTTTTTGAGAATGGAATGGAAAACTGAAGGAGCTGTACTGTTGTATGATAAGTGATCCATACATAAGCTGGTGTCAATGAAATATTTTTGGGCTGGAAATGGATTCCTTGCACAATCCTGCTCCACTGTTCAAAAGGGCATGGCTATTGTGAAATAATGTAGAAATAAAATGCTTTTATTGCATAAGATTCAAACTTTTTTTTTTTGCATATATTTGTGTACAGTGAGGTCCAAAATGTTATCTGTTTTGTATGTTAATTAATTTTTAAAATGCTAATTACATCATCAGCATAACAAATTCAGAAATAATAATTTATATTAATTGTAATTTAATTTAATGTAAACATGTCTAAAGTGAAAGCAAGGAAATCTGACCTTTCCTATTACCATTTTTGGTAACACTTTAGAATAGGGAACACTTATTCACTATTAACTACAACTTTTCCCTCAATAAATTCCTAATTTGCTGCTTATTAATAGTTAGTAAGGTAGTGTTAAGTTTAGGTATTGGGTAGGATTAGGGTTGTAGAATAAGGTCATATAGAATAAGGCATTAATATGTGCTTAATTAATACTAATAAATGGCTAATATTCTAGTAATATGCATGCTAATAAGCAACTATTTAAGAGACCCTAAAATAAAGTGTTACATAGTTTTGTTTTTTCTCTCGCTTTGGTACTATTTTCACAATCAACTGTTAAATTGTCAAAACTCTACTACTATATCTGTACTAATATCAGAACAGATAATCAAAAGTGCACTTTTTTCAAACATTTCAGCATATTTTCAATTGTCATAACACAATACACACAATCACAAAGTATCCTTTTCACTATATAAACTATAGATTAATTCACAGTAACTGCTTTTCATAACGCTCTTGCTATCAAACTTTTCATTTGCATATCTTCTCATTCTGTTTCATACATTTGTCTATTATTTAATCTAACTCATCCTAATCAGTGAATCATTTGTTGCAGCTGTAGATATCTATAGATAAGGATTCATATAGTTTCTAGAGAACTTGTTTGCAATTTAGGGACAATAAAATTTAATTAAATTTTTTTTTTGCATTGTAAGTGATTTATAGATGATAATCACTATTTTGTACATGTATGGTTCAGGTAAACCCTATGTTGTGGGGACAAAATATCCCCATAAAGATGGCAATATCTGAAATCCTTGTCCTTGTGGGAGACTTTTTTTCTATGAGAGAAAAACATAATTTTTGTAAGGGTAGGTTTAGGAGTAGGGTTAGTGTTAGGGGCATAGAATATACAGTTTGTACAGTGTAAAACCCATTACTCCTATGGAATGTCACCATAATGATAGGAATACCTGTGTGTGTGTGTGTGTATACAGGATTTTCTACACTGGTGGGTACTTAAACCTGAATACACACAGACTCATGGGGACTTGTGTCACTGTGGGGACCTAAATTGAGGTCCCCATGGTAACAGAAGCTTATAAATCATACAGAATAAGTTTTTTGAGATTGCAAAAATGCAGAAAGTTTCCTGTGAGGGGTAGGTTTAGGTGTAGGGTTGGTGTAGGGTTAGAAAATACAGTTTGTACAGTATAAAAACCATTACGCCTATGGAGAGTCCCTACAAGGATAGTCAGCCGGACATGTGTGTGTGTGTGTGTGTGTGTGTGTGTGTGCGCAGGTTTATATATCCTGGAGGGGACTTAAACCTGAATACACACAGACTCATTGGGACTCATGTCCCAGAGTCGACCTAAATTGAGGTTCCCATGGGTACAAAAGCTTATAAATCATACAGAATTAGTTTTTTTTCCCTGTGAGGGGTAGTTTTAGGTGTAAGGTTGGTGTAGGGCGATAGAAAATACGGTTTGTACAGAATAAAAACAAGTATGCCTGTGTGTGAGTGTGTGTGCGTGTGTGTGTGTGTGTGTGTGTGCATGCCTACTTACCCATATTTTGGAGTCAAATTGGTACCCAGAAGTGAGCAAAACCTGATAAAATCACACACACACACACACACCCTTTGAGGTCTTCATTTGTTAAACTGTGTGTTTTGCAATTTGTGAACATACAGCAGGATACAAGGGAGAGGAACTGATCAGAGATTGATCAGAGATGTATCAGAAGAAGCATTTTGCATTACATGATGCCATGTGATACTGTATATAGAGGCATTACCATGGTAGAGACTGCACATTACTATAACTTATCTGAAAGGTGCAGTTACAGTATAGATTCAGGATGTATTCACACCAGGAAAGTCTGCTAGTTCACTTGCTTTGGTCTGGAACAAATACAATGTTGATTTTTTTTGTTTGGTGTGGTTCACTTTCACACTGCCCTTTCTGCAAGTGAACCAGAAACTGTAAACAAAACCACACGTGTGCTTAAGGTCATCCATTCATTGGTTCATCCATTCAACCGTACCAGAGTACGTTTGGAAGTGAACCGAGACCACCTCTTCAGCTGGGTCTCGGTATGATTGTTTGGTGCGCACCCGAGTGCGATTGCTGTATTCACACCTGCCCAAAAGATCCGCACAAAAGGGGGAAACGAACTTGAGTTCGATTCAATCGAACCTAACAAGACAGGTGTGAATACACCCTCAGTCATATGCCATACTGCATTGCCAGTAAACTCTGTTCTAGCACAAAACCTTATGGCCATGTCATACCTTCATCACACCTTTTGATACAGTAACACTGTATGAATACTTTTACAAACATTATGGATTTTATACGAGCTATGCAAGCTAGGTAATGTAAGTATATTTTCTAACATGGCAATTATTGCCTGTATTACTGTAATTATTTCAGTATAAACATGTATCTTGCACTGTTTGCTCTTGAATGAACTGATTGTTAAAAGTACTAAATTGAAAGAAGATCATACTGTTGTGTTTTGGTGATGAAATCAAATGGTCTCAATTTATATTACAATAATCTTATGTTTTGAAACAATGATTGAGTGGATGAAAATATGTATAATTGTAATGAAATTATGAGATCAGATTTTGAAAGAATGACCAGCGATGTTACAAGTGTGATCAGTTTGGATTTTTGTACTAAGAATTTTGAAAAAATACACCTTACTTGTGAAAATATTACCAAAGCGAATAAAAAAAAACTGTAAGTAATTCCCCTTGGTGGATGTCAGAACATTGCCTCAAAAACAGTGCAGATTTGTAAATTCTTATGGTATTATCCTATATATTATAGGTTTTATTGTTCACTTTTATTTGTTTTACTTCTCTAGATCCTGGCAAATATCATAATTTTCATATGTGGGAACCTGGCAGGAGCATACCATAAGCATCTGATGGAACTGGCGCTAAAACAGACATATCAAGACACCTGCAACTGTATAAAATCCCCCATCAAACTGGAGTTTGAGAAGAGACAACAGGTTATGTATCAGTCTTGCTTTGCTCTCTATCAGTTCTGAAGTCATGATATTTCAGCTGGTCTGTGGCTGGAGTTGAAAGATCTGCCAAAACTGAGATATTCCATGTTTTCTTTGGCAAAGCACTTAATGCTCAAGGTGACTTAACGTTGGTGAATTCAGGAGTGAATTGGGTCTAGTCCTGGAACACTGGAAAGCCTTTGTGGTGTGTGCCAGTTTGCTGAAAGAATGACAGAACTATGATTAGATTAGTGTAAAAATAATAATTCCTCAGCCTCCTAAGATGTATCAGACAAACTTCAAGTTTATTTAATCTATATGCATGTTTTTGCAAATGTCTTCAGGAATTTGAAAATACAGTATATTTGATTGTACAGAAGCTTCTTCAATATGGCTTCTTTTGTAAAGTGAATCAGAAGTGTGATGATATAATTTTCCCTCTTTTTGACAGTTCATAGTTGGTCACGTTAAGAAGTTTTTAAAGTGTCATGTCTACACCACAAGTGTAAAATAATATTATGTAGGCCACAAATGTTAGATTTGAGATTGAACCGCAGACACTGACAGTGATTTGCAGTAACAAATCATTTATTTTCAATCACTGGTTTCATTTCAGTTTCATTTTTTGCATCTTCAAATATATATATATATATATATGTGTGTGTGTGTGTGACCCTGGACCACAAAACCAGTCAAAAGGGTCAGTTTTCTTTTAAATTGAGATGTATACATCCTCTGAAAGCTGAATAAAATAAAAAAAAGCTTTCCATTGATGGAAATGATTTAGGATTTTATGATTGTAGGTGCTCAGGCACAGAAATGGAATAATCCCATATAAAATAACATTTCCATATTCTTCACTGTGTTGCACCTTGATTTTTCATAGCCATCTGGTTAGAACAAAAAACCCAGATTTACACAGCTTTTATAAGTTGTCATTTTATCATATCATGCCTATTAAGGACACAATGTTATTGAATTTGATTTGTTGCCTAGACTTTTCCATAATTACTTTTCCATAATTTTGACATGAAATTATCAGTGGGTCCCTTTTAAGATACTGCAAAACTTTACAGTCTCCTATTCTCAGCCCAGTTACTAATGAGTGGAAACCAGGACACTTTTGTGATGCTGGTTCTCAGCTCCCAGTTTAGACAGGGCCACAAATGGCGCTTTTCCACTGCGTGGTGCGACTCGGCTCAGTACGGCACGGCACGGCACGGCACGGCTCGGCACGGTTTGCGTTTCCACTGCAGTTCAGTACCGCTTTAGAGTGGGCGGGATTATTCACATGTCGTTATAGTTGCGCTGCCTCTACTACCACGACTCCTAAAAAAACGTTTTCATTCCGCGTCGCCCTATCAAGCTCTCGCTGTATCCGCTCCTCTGCTATCAATGAGAGGAACGTCTGTTCTTCCACAACAGACAACACAACTTTTTGGTTGTTAAAAAAGGTGCACTCATTCAAAACAGTTGCGTTCGATCCTTCGCTGGCTGTGCTGATTTAAATCTAGCGGTTCTTTTGTGTTTGTGTCGCAAGTTCAGTGACGCAGGTAGTGACGATTCTCTCCGGCCAATCACAGAAATGAAAAGGTCAGGGATTTAAAAGAATACAAAAAGATTATGTCACATGAAGTGTCACACGTTCAGACATGCAGAGATCTTGAGAAACACAATACTCTGAGGGTGCTTTTCTTGTGGCGGTTCATTCTGTTATGGTCTGAGGGGAACATTGCCATTAGCATTATTCTATTGTTCTGCTGCATCTGAAATACAATAAGTCCGAAGCAATTAAACAGTGTCAGATGCATAAAAAAGGTTCATCTAAATAAATCGGTATGTCTTTTTTCCAGTCCTGAGTCACCCATGCAAATGTATGTTCTCTTACAGTATTTTGTATGCTGATATTGTTGGATTTACCCGCTTGGCCACCGATTGCTCACCTGGAGAGTTGGTCCATATGTTGAATGAGCTATTTGGCAAATTTGACCAGATTGCCAAGGTAAGCTGGATCTCCTAATCCAGTGACTGACATGTACTTTATTGATATAAACCTTCTGGTTTGGAAAATATATTACTTTGTAAAACTCAAACCAAATGTTGCAGATAATTTCAAACATCTTTTTTTCTTCTGGCTGTTGACATTCTTGATTGTTTCTGTGTGTTTCAGGAAAATGAATGTATGAGAATTAAAATTTTAGGGGACTGTTATTACTGTGTATCTGGCCTCCCAGAGTCCTTGCCAAATCATGCCAACAACTGTGTGAAGATGGGTCTTGACATGTGCGAAGCTATTAAGTAAGTTCAGCCCCACATGTCTGCTATCAGTGGTGTTTTTAATACTAATTTGACCTTCTACTACTAAATACTACAATAAACAATTTTGGTACCTAAGGTCTACAATCTGGGTTCTGCAGCTAAATCAATTGAGAACCACCAGTCTAAACATCTGTCAAACTGCACATTTCCAAAGAGCTTGTACATCTGTTGTTTCTTTTAGATCTTAGCTGAAAGATTCTTTGCCTCTGATTAGCTTGAAAACATCTGTCCTAGGTTCATAATTATGATATATTCTCCAGACCTGTTCACGCTTTGTCTCTAAAGAACAACACTGTGAACATCTGGCTTTATTGCACATTACCACTGGAGATTAGAACATACTGTATATAATTTAAATCATCACTCTGTTTCTATTTACATGTAACTTCAATTTGCATCAAATTAAAAGCATTTTATTATACAATAAATAGACCAGGATTTAAGCAAACTGTGTGCTCTATTTCTATGATAGAATTTAGGCAGAGTCAGTCCAGCAGCAAAGCTTCTATTCCAGTCCTATAATCCTCCGCGCAGAGGGGCTGATTGGTCTCGGCCCAGTACTGCTGTGAAGGACATGATACCTGGCCATCCCGATAATGAGCGGAGGCCTCAGAGGTCAGACTGTGGAAAATGACTGACTGTCTGAATGGCTGAGTCTAGACGAGAGAGCTGTCTTTCTCTTATCTCTACCAGTTCTGCAGAAACCTGGGAGAATGAAATCTCTCTATTAGTAGTTGCTGTCAAATTGTGGTGTTGGAAAATGTGCTGTGAATTCCTGTTTAAGTATTGCAAGAAAACTCGTTGGAAACACAGTGTTGTAGAATAACGTATTATCAACCAAAAAAAAAAAAAAAAAAAAGAAAATTTGATGAATATTCTATGAAAATTCTATATTGTATGTTTTGAGTGCTTATTCTAAGCCATAGTGTAGAAACACTTGAGTTTTCATTTTAAACCAAGCGCCAATAAATGTTTTATAGATCAGCACCATTTTATAAAATTAATAATTCACACAAAAATGAAATTTGTTGTTCATTTTTCAGTCTCATGTCTTTCTAAACCCTTTTATTTTCTTCTGTGGAAACCAAACGAAGACATTTTAAATAATGTTCTAACGGCTGAGAGCATTTTTGAATAAATTACAAAATCATATTGATCAGGGTCTGTTATCGCTTGTGACTGATCATGAAACTGCAGGTTTGAATGTGCTAAAGAAATATTTAAGTGCTATAAGTTGTATTTACTAAAATATACAGTTTAGTCTGCCCCCACATGATGCAATTGTATGGCTACAGAAGACATGTAATATAACATAAGAAACACAGGGCCTACTTTTGTTGTCCTATGGTGCTTTTTTGAAACTTGAAATCCTCAGATCGCTGTATGGAAAAGAACAGCTAGGGCATGTTGTTAAGCATCTTATTTTATGCTCTAAAGAAGAAAGAAAGTCACAGGTTTGAGTAAATTATACATTTTCAACAGGGTCATGCTCACCACTTTTTTATGCATCTCTTGCAACTTGTGAATTGGAGTGACAAAAACAACATTCAAAAGGTCGTGCCTTTTAAAAGGTCAAAGCCATGTATCTTGTCTCAATGTGTTTCTAATCGTGTTATGGTATAAGGTTAAATCGATGCTCTGGTGTCTGATGGGGTGTGTTGTTATTTCCTTCTTCCTTTTCTGTATAGGAAAGTGCGAGACGCCACAGGAGTGGACATTAACATGCGAGTTGGTGTTCACTCTGGAAACGTTCTCTGTGGTGTGATTGGCCTCCAGAAATGGCAATATGATGTCTGGTCACATGATGTGACTTTAGCCAATCACATGGAAGCAGGTGGTGTACCTGGGTAAGCCATTGTGGGGTTTTATTTTATTGTTTGTTTAATTTTTAATTAAAGCTATTCATAATTATAATACGCATTTTTTAGTTTGTAGAATATGTGAAATTGTTGACAATCTGGTCAGATTAGTACGATAGTAATTGCAAGTTCTTGATGAATAGACGAGTCCACATCACCTCGGTGACTCTTGAGCACTTGAATGGGGCATATAAGGTTGAAGATGGAGATGGCCAGGAGCGTGATCCTTATCTAAAAGAGCATGGAGTTGTAACCTACTTAGTGATCAACCCAAAGGTATGAAGAACAAATGAACAGTCGCTTTTGTTTCCTTCAAGTCTAAAGCTTTCTTTCAAAACCTAGCCATTATTGCTGATGCTGCTGTCATTACAAAATCTTGTGGCAATATTTTTCATGTTACTAAGATATCTAAGGCACTTACTAAATGCAGCTGAGTATGTTTAAGTGAAGTTTGTCTAGACTGTGGTCTGTTTTTTTCAGGCAGAGAGAAAAAGTCCTCAGCACCACTACAGACCCAGACACGCCATGTATGGGACTAAAATGAGAGCTTCAGTGAGGATGACCAGATACCTGGAGTCATGGGGTGCAGCCAAGCCTTTCGCCAACCTTCACCACAGAGACAGCATGACCAATGAGAATGGAAAAATCAACACCGCTGTGAGCTTGACTATGAGACACTATGAACTCTCCAATAGCAGTTCTCAACAGTCCTCCCTTTCTTCTTCTTCTTCTTCTTTTTTTTCAGGGCCTAGATTTTAGAGTGGAGATTTTAAGACGTTAAACTGCTTAATGTACAAAAGTAAATAAAAATGTCCTTAAATACATTTTTAAAACTTGACACTTTTTAAAATTCATAAATAGCACTTGGTAAAATTAATATACAAGTGAGGTAAATCAACTTTTGATGTGAAATAAAAATAAATAAATACAAATATTATTATAATATATAACTATGCACAATTTTATAGTTAGTTTTAATATTTGTGTTCATCCTATGTTCATCCTATTTACAGTTCAAGACCCACCAGTCCCATACGCAAATGTAATATATGTACATATATTACATTTTCATATTTGAAATAGATTGTCACATGACGTAAGACAAACATATACAGTATGAAACCTATTAGAAATTGGAATTGTATATAATACAACATATATCTAGATTGGCTAGATGGCTTTTATGTGTTTGAGATGTCAATGTTAATATCATATAAATAAATGTAAATGCATTTTAAAAATTGTTACAAAAACATAAAAACAGCTTTTGTTCTTGTGACTTTTATTTATTTGAGATGTCCCTACTGCTAAAAATTACTCACCACCTACTCTTTTCTTATTAACAGGATGTCCCCATGGGCCAGTACCACTTTCAGAGGCGTTCAGAGAGGTGATTTAACTTCTGTATCTTTTTCCAACAGTAACATTGTTTTTAGCCTACTAAAGGGCAGTTATGCTACAGTAGGTGACATATTCTCAATCCTAGTGATCCTAGTTTTGACCTTTTTTTAATAAACATAGTATTTAAATACATACAGTACAATTAATATGTATAGAATTAATTGAAATGGTAAATATATTTTATGTTTATGAATGCATGCCAAAGAGATCAGCATAGACAGAGTCATTAATAAGTCAGTGTCCTCCTCAGAACAAAATCTCAGAAGAAGCGTTTTGAGGAGGAACTCAACGAGAGGATGATTCGAACTTTTGATGGCATCAATTCTCAAAAGTAGGTCATCTCATATTTCTGCTTTATTTGCCCATGATGTTTAACGTTCCAGTTCTTTGTGGGTTGGTTTTATCTATACGTGTCTTTTTATTTCCATAGACAATGGCTCAAATCGGAGGACATTCAGAGAATATCTTTGTTTTTCCACAATAAAACATTGGAAAAAGAGGTAAGCACTGATACTTTGTAAGCTTATGTTAATTTGAACTAGAGTCATCCATATTTTTTTTAATAATACATCACCATATAAATAATTGAAACATAAACCTGTTTGTTGTCATCCACGATAAGACAGAATGAAACAAATCAGTCAACTAAATAAAAAAATACCAAATTGTTCGATTCTGAATGAGAAAAGTGTGTCCTTTCCCTGCAGTATAGAGCAACGACCCTGCCGGCCTTCAAATATTATGTGACCTGTGCCTGCTTGATATTCTTCTGCATTTTCATTGTTCAGATCCTGGTTCTGCCAAAGTAAGTTTGTTCATATTCTGCACCTGTTTCACAATGCATGACAACACAGGAAATGTCATAGAAGGGTTTAAAGAATGCAATCGGTATCCAAATGCATAGAAATGTTTTGTTTAACATAGAATTCTTCATTTCTACTAACTTGTGTTTATCTCTGTTACAAAAGGAGTTTATTTAAGTCTTCACTGTAATGAACTGGAGCTGTCAGGATGAATTTGTTGAATTAGAGTTGGAGATGCCAGGATGAATTTGTGAGCGGGAACACCTGTTCTCACTTTCTTCCGTTTGTGATTTAAGACACCATGTGCTTTCTGTCTATTTCAGAACGGCAATATTGGGAATATCATTTGGAATGTCTTTCTTAATTCTGTCTTTGATTCTGCTCATTTGCTTCATTGGGCATTTCTTGGTAAGTACCAATGGAATCTAGTGATTATTTGCTAGATAGTTTTAACACTGTTTTAGCAAAACCCAATCATTCGTTTAACACAATGTACATTACATTATATTGCTATTTGTTCTTTTTGGAAGAAAAATATATAATATGTGCATATCCAGAAACTTTAGGCAGGCGCTCAATCAATTGAAGCACTTTACTATAAGTAAACAAGAATTGGGTACACTGCACCTGCTGTTCCCAAAGATCAATTTATTAAAATAAACACAGCGTTTTGACCCTAAGGTCTTCATCAGACAAACTTGTTTACTTTAGATAACTAGATTCTTGTGTACTTATAGTGAAATATTTTTGGAAGAAACACATATATCTGCTATTGTTTGGGGCATTTGGTACACTTGTGAAAAAGAAGTACACTTCAGTATACCTATTATAACAAATAAATTGAATTGCAAGCTGAATGTAATGGTTTTGAACACTTTATAGTTCAATTTTATATTAAATGCAATTAGTTGAACTTAAGAGAGCTTTCTGACCCATCTGACTTCTACTGTCTTATGTCATTTATACTTGTATGGCATGTATTTAAATATGTTTGTAATCAAACATTGTAATGATAAAGTTGCAATTTAGTATAAATGTAAAATATTAACATTAAATGTAATTTAAAAAACACAAGAGGTAAAATTGTAATCAATACTTCACATGTGCCTCTGTTAGTCAAAATAAGTGTATTTCTTTAAAGCATGACAAAATATTATTAAAAACAATGATTTAAAATGTACTTTAAATTAAACATTTAATTTGTCATTATTACAAAGTGACATACTTATGTGTGTCAAGAAACAGTATCTTTTTTAAAATATACTTTTAAGATTTTAAGTATACAGTGACCAGGTGGGGACATATATGGTTCACTTAATTTTGTCATGGACACGACATTGTGACTAGTAGGAACATGATACTATGTCTTAGCCACAAGATATTCATTTGTGGGAGTGTCAGATTCATTCCTCAACAAAACTGCTACATGTTTATAATTTTACTTACTAATATAGCCTAATATTTAAGTTCCAAAATAAAACTAATTATTTTAAAAAAAGTGACATGACATGTGGCCAAGTATGGTGAACCATACTCGGAATTAGTGCTCTGCATTTACCCATCCAAAGTGCACACATACAGCAGTGAACACACACACACACCGTGAACACACACTCGGAGCAGTGGGCAGCCATTTATGCTGCGGCGCCCGGGGAGCAGTTGGGGGTTCAGTGCCATGCTCAAGGGCACCTCAGTCGTGGTATTGAAGGTGGGACAGAGCGCTGTACATTCACTCCCCCCACCTACAATCCCTGCCGGTACGAGACTCGAACCCGCAACCTTTGGGTTACGAGTCCGACTCTCTAACGATTAGGCCTTCCCTAAGTCGTGGCCTAAATTATTTGAACTTTATTTGAACGCTGTCATGGGCACAAAGTAGCTTATATATAGGCTTACATTTGTAATAAAAACAGACACTCATTTATTGTCACATATAGATTGTAAGCCTACAGAAATACAGTCTTTACTTTACAAGCATGATTGTTGGGCATTTACAGTATTTACAAAACATATGGTAGCAACTTTAAGTAACCTAATAATGCCGTACGTGAATTAGATAAAGAGAAATGTGAAATGAAGGTTACATAACAATTAATATAATAATAATAAAAATAATAATAATAATTATTATTATTGATTTAGAAAGTAGGGTGAGATGGATGAAAATGTTTTCTTGTAGGCCTATATTATGTACATATTCTTTTAACATTTATTGTCAATAAACTTCATTTGAATTTCATTTGAATCCTGTCTATATATTGCGTGGCCATGACATAAGCCATCGCTATTACCTCAACAAAAGGATCTTGTGGCCACTAGTTAAATGTATATATGTCATAGTCTCGACATGCTATGATGTTTGTTCCCACAATTTAATATCTTGTGGCGACAACGTATTTTCATGACAAATAAACCGTGAACTGAACATGTAGGTTCAGCACAATTAAATACACTTCTTGTTCACAAAGTGAAGAGCAGTGGTTCTCAATTAGTTTCACCCCTATTTCACTTTGGACATAAATTTTATTTTATTTTGCCTTAAATGAATTAGTTTGGACTTACTGCCTTTAGCGAAGAAGAAAAGATACAGGAAGCATTTTTTCCTCCCTTTTAAAACTTGATAAATACAGTTATTTTATGATCCTGACATCTCATGCTTGTATGGTTAATTGATTTAACACACAGTATCCAAGAAAACAAATTGCCCACCCATTTTTAAGTCATAACCCAAATACAAATACACAAATTAATGTCATTGCTAAATTCCTCATCTGTTGGTAGTGCAAGGACTATTTTATACATAATCACTGACACTCTTACATTAAAATTGAATTGATCTTTTTTTTTCTCACAGTATAAAAAAGTAACAGATTATAACAAAGTTTAGAGGCTGATGTTGTACAGGTTGGAGCTGATGTCAATTTCACTGTGTACATTTTTGAAGGTCTTATGCTTGTTTAATTCTGTGATAGTTATTCTGACTCAGCTCTTAGGTAGCTTTATTTATTATTCTACAAAAGCATCAACCGCAGTAAGATTTCCCAAATGTACAAGAAAATAAAACTGGTGCGTGAAATGAAGTTAATCATGTGTTTATTCTCCACCATGACCTTGTGATAAAAGTCTGATGAGGATGTGTTAAACAGATTTCCCAAGGCATATCACAATAATACAATTCATCCAACCAACCAACCAACCACATCTCTCTCTCTCTCTCTCTCTCTCTCTCTCTCTCTCTCTATATATATATATATATAGTTTGTGTGTGTGTTTCATTGTGTATTTAAATGATTTTATAATAACAAATTATACTGAAGACAAATTAGTTCAGATAAATTCTTTCTGATCATCTTTTTAATTTTATGAATAAAAGATTTTACTGATTTTATATGCATTTTTATGTATGTATGTATTTATTTTAGTGCTGTCAAACGATTAATCGCGATTAGGCCTAATCGCATCCAAAATAAAAGTTTTTGTTTACGTATGTGTGTGTGCTGTGTATATTTTTATGTATATATAAATACACATACATGCATGTACATATTTAAGAGAAATGTGTTATGTTTATATAGTATATATATTTATATATAATATAAATTATGTGAATGTAAATATATACATGTATATACAGGTAAATATTTTCAAAATATAAACTGTATATGTGTGTATTTATACTGTATATACACAGTGGTGGAAATGGCCAAAATTCACTCGGGAGACTCTGGAGAGGATGTCTTTCAGATGTATTTAATTATGAAACCCTTATATAATCCATAGTAACACTAAACTTATTTCATACTGCAATTCTGCACCTGCAATTCTGGCCAAATTAAAGATGCGTTGTGTGTGAATTTGCACGTTATAATGTAAGCATCATTAATGACCCTGACCATATAGTAGAAAAAAAACCTGATTTGTTTAGTGAAATGAAAAATGATTTAATAAAAAATGAGAATAATTATTGTCTCTAATTGGCCTGCTTAGCAAAGCCCTCAAAAAACTTCTTATTTAGTGGTACAGTATTGCATGATTTGTAGATTATATTTAATAGTTTACACTTTGCCAGAACGTTTGCGATTCGTTTTTAAAAGGCAACATGACATTCTTAAGGACTCGCTTACGCTTACATTTCTTTTCAGGAGCACTTGTGCTCCTACTTAAAAACAAACAAACAAAACAACAATTAGGAACACCACTTCTTATTTAGTGGTACAGTATTGCATGATTTGTAGATTATATTTAATAGTTTACACTTTGCATAAACGTTTGCAATTAGTTTTTAAAAGGTAACATTATATCCTTAAGGACTCTACGCTTACATTTCTTTTCAGGAGCACTTGTGCTCCTACTTAAAAACAAACAAACAAAACAACAATTAGGAACACCTGATCAATGACATAAATTAATCTTCCCATTATAAGGTAATATTTGACTCCTTATTTTTTTCTCTCTTTGTAATGCCATTTTTCTAACTTTATTAAATGTAATCTTTTGTGCAAAAAAAAAATACATGACATTCTTAAGGACTCGCTTACGCTTACATTTCTTTTCAGGAGCACTTGTGCTCCTACTTAAAAAAAACCAAACAAAACAACAATTAGGAACACCTGATCAATGACATAAATGAATCTTCCCATTATAAGGTAATATTTGACTCCTTATTTTTTTTTCTCTTTGTAATGCCATTTTTCTAACTTTATTAAATGTCATCTTTTGTGCAAAAAAAAAGATTTACAAATGTTTATAAACAATTTTAATAAAACAATAAATTCAACTAAAATGATAAGATACAATCACAAAGAATAAGTTACCAGTCAAATTAAACAACAATTAATCTATGCATGGCACAAAAGAGCACAAATGTGGAACATTTAAAGACCTTTTGACAAGATTCAGATGTGGCATTAATGCATAATGTCATAATCTTATAATGCCAATGTTATGAGATTAATGTTTTAAATATAAAGTTTTGAATACAGAAATGTTAAAGATTTAAATGACTAAATTTATACTTTAAAAATGAAACTGAAACCACCAGTAGGTGGCAGCAAGTCAAAGTCTTGGTTACTGATTCATTTGTTCAATCGATTTGGCCAAATAGATTAATGTTTTAAATATAAAGTTTTGAATACAGAAATGTTAAAGATTTAAATGACTAAATTTATACTTTAAAAATGAAACTGAAACCACCAGTAGGTGGCAGCAAGTCAAAGTCTTGGTTACTGATTCATTTGTTCAATCGATTTGGCCAAATGGCTGATTCATTTAGGAACGAAGCAAGTGACTCTCTTTATGAATGGGTCATTGAATCATTGACTAACTAGATTTGTTCAAAAACGCAGATTCATTCATAAACGAAACATCACTGTGTTTGAATGGAGATTGCGCAGCGGCTGAGCTGTTGTTGACAAATTAGACAACAAATTTGTTGACAATAGAGCACAATCAGACAACAGTGTTCCTAAAATGTAAGTCAATTTAATATTAACTTTTGTATAAAATCAAAAATGTATAAAACTTATAATGAATGACAAACTGCAGTCTGCTTTCATGATCTGTTCTGTGAGGAGCAGGACACGCACCGATAGAGAAGCATTTCTATTGGCTGCAATCTGCAGGTATTATGACAAAAGACGACATTGCGCAGCTAACCATATTCCGCTACGTTTTAAGTCTACATTACACTACGTTTTATATACAGAACTGGGATCGCTTTAGTAGACTTTTGAATGGATAAATTATAGAAATCATTTTAATTTCCAGTAGAACCTAACCAGCTGGAAGTGAAACGCTGTCCCCCCCTCGAAATTCACTCCCCGGACTCCGTCCTCCCGCGTCCCCCCCGTCCCCCCCATTTCCAGCCCAGTATATTAATAATAAATATACACAGTACACACACATATATTATGTAAAGAAAAACTTTTATTTTGGATGCGATTAATCACGATTAATCGTTTGACAGCAACTAATTTATTTATTTATTTTTTATTCGTGTTGACCAACAATAGCATTGCGATAAGACAGCCTCTGCATCTTGGCTCTGGATCCTTAGATCCTCCGGAATCATTGCCAACAAGCCCTGGCCACGCATCACCCTCACCATGGCAACCACAGCCCTCATCCTGATCATGGCTGTCTTCAATATGGTATGTCAACCACAATGATCCAGGAAAAATAAGACACTGAGATGCTCCCTAATTGGATCACACACATTACATTAAGGGCCTTGACCGTAGTAGTCTGACATGCGTTATTGCAGAGTTTCTTGGCAGAGATTAGTGTCCATCTGAGCCCTGGCTGCAGAGGGCTGTTTGGCCTCCAGATTTGGCCATTCCACTTGCGGCATATGTCCCTATTTGTAAACAAACATGAAACAAATCTGTCGATTTCAATCTTGTATTGTACATGTATTTATCATTTAAAGAACACAGAACATGATACTGTGATTTCACTTACTTGATGTAACTGTCGCTGTGCAGTAAGCGGGGTGGCTGTTACACCTCGGGTGTGCATTATTTTTCTAATAATTCAACAGTCCGGAGTCAATTATTCCGCTTATACTACGGTTACCACACCTCAAGACATCGATTAGATGATATATTTCGAGGCATTTGTCCGGTTTTTGTACTTAAAACGCTATTGTGAGTAGGATTAATTTCTTCCGCATCTCATCCAACGCCTCCATTGCTAATTCCAAAACGTCATTTTAGACCTAGTAACGGAGGCTTGAGCCGTTGATAGCAGACTGATGCAGCTAATAACTAAGCTATGAGAGAGAGAGAGCGAGAGAGAGCGTCCCCACTAATAGTGAAACTTTAAGTTAATTTCTCGTATAGTGCCCTTACCTCGCTTGTGAGAAATGTCATGTAGCCTTTGAGTAGCTAAACTATTTTACTGATAAAATCGTAGGAGTAGCGCTAACAACGTTAGCGCGTATTATGTCTCCGTGTGTGCATCTGTAAGGGAGCGACAGTGGGAGATATAGAGTACATGCTTTACATAAATAATAAATCGTAATTTTGTGGCAAAACTTGAAAATGTTCTGTCGTTTTTATCCTATTGCTTAAGTTAATATATTTATGTGTTTGGGCAGTGTCGTTGTGGGTTTTGGTTATTTGCTGTTGTAATACATTTGAAATAACCACTAATCTATAATAGAGAACTTTATTTATATTTAGATCAATGGAAATAACTGAAATCATTTGGCGAAGTGATATGGAACTGTTTTGCTGTCAAGACCTGCCTGGAACTACGTTCGCCATTGTTTCCCTGAAAATAATTGCACACCTTAGAACGTTTGTCAGCCAATCAGATTCAAGCATTCAACGGCCCCGTATCAATAACACTTTCTGAATATTTTATTGTGCATTTATTCTTCTTCTTCTTAAAAAAAATCATTATATTTTAATTATCTCTTGCAGTTCTTTGTAGAAGACAACTTAACATCCACAGATACTGTTTATAATGCATCAAATGAGACACTTCTTCAGCCTGATGGACATCCCATATCTTACATGGACAACAACACATTCTACCTTCCTGTGAGTTAACTATATTAACTCATGACATGTTTTTTTAATTTTTTTAATAAAATCAAAAAGTTCTTCTGATGGACCTTCAGACTGTAAATGTGAAGAGTAAATGTGGAAACTATCTGGTATGTGTCCTTTCTTGGACTTTTGACCAGCATTATACGTAACATGTGAAATAACATTCATTATGAACTCAGCAAAAACAGAAACGTCCTCTCACTTTCAACTGCTTTTATTTCTAGCAAATTTCTTGAGGTGTAAATTATGTAAATTCAAATTTTTACAAAATTATATTTAAAATACAGTATCCTGAAAATGGGGGTTTTTTTCTGCTGAAATTATAATAGCTGGTAATTACCTACAAGGCATTCATTTGTGATTTTATGCAACGAGGAAGTTCACATTTTAATGTTAAAAAAAACAGTTGAAAATGAAGTTCAGACAAAGAGGTTTCTTGAGCGTATACTCAATGCATTATACAGTATAGCATCAATGTAACTCATTGAAAACTATTCAGTGTGAAGGTCATTTTGCACATCTGATTTGGTTATGAACATGGATGATGTTGTTATTGGATTATGATTTCATGACTAGTGCAGCTTAACCCAGTTTTTCAAATAGGGATTTAATTACCTAATTACACAATGCTGAAATATTTCTAATATGCCACATTATCTTATATCCTTTTTCTCCTTTAATTTTGTTTCATAGATGTTTTTACTGGTTATACTGTAGACACAGGAGTCAAAAGGCAGTTCAGCCTGAAAAACAGTCCTTAAACACATGAATTCAAAGTATCACATAGTGTTTACTGTTTAACAAGTTGCATAACTCTTTAGTCGATAGAGAATAGCTGACTGATTTTGTTTTTGATCCATGTCTTATCACCATTGATTCAAATATAGTTTATTTAGTAAGAACATAAGTGGGTTTTTTACAGTCAGAACACAATATTTATGACTTCTGTTTTCCTGCTGTTAGTATTTTATCTACAGTTGCATTCTGGGCCTGATTTCCTGCTCAGTGTTTCTGAGGATCAACTATGAACTGAAGTTGCTCATCATGCTAACAGCCGTGGTGCTCTACAGCATCATCATACTTCAAACACACGCATCTCTGCTGGACGAGTACAGTAAATTCCTCTACAAAACAGAGATCCTGGATAGGTGAGAACTTGTTATGTATACTATATGGTCAGAATTATGTAGGGACCAATACACTAATATGTGGTTGGGCATTGACATTAATAGAAAGTCGGTCCTTCCTGTACTTCTAAATATAACAACTTAAATTCCTCTGGGAAGGCAACTGGAACATGGCTGCATAGATTTTCAGACACAATTATTTTGCAGTCAGCATTTGAATGCTCAGTGGGTTATAGGTCTATGCTTTTATACTTTTTTTTGTTTTTTGAGTCAGTCATGTCCACACCAGACTTGGTAAACCATTTGGATCTTACTTTGTGCACATGGGTCATTGTATCACAGATGTCATTGTATGTTGTAGCATTAAGATTTGTTTTCACTGGATTTAAGGGCCCTATTAAGCAGAAGGGAGTGTCCACATACTTTTGGCTAAGTATTGTAGTATGTATGTTGCAGATAATGATTGTTTCAGCTTTAACATTAAATATCTATATTTATCAGTAAGCTTTTGGTGCACAGCAGCTAGTCAAATCTGCTCTGATATGGTAATCACAGGTAACCATGTGTATACATTAAACCATCAAATTTATAAATGATGACAGGATTTTTAGTGTCAAGCAATTCACGCAATAATCCCAAAAACTCTTGCTATATTTGGCTCATATAACCAAAACTAGCACAAGAAAAGAAAATTTGGATTCACTTCATGCACAACAGTTTCCTGAGGATTACAGATTTTGTTCTAGAAATCAGAGCTGGATGTTGAAAATAAATCACTGAACCAGCACAGACACTTCCTGCTAATTGACAGCTGGAGTGGACATGGTCTGCTAGCCATCCTGGGCTACAGATGACATGATTTGTTACAAAAAAACAGTGATGCTGACAAGTCTTAAATCTCTCTCTCTGTCTCTCATCAAAACAAGGCCAGGAGTTCTGAAAGACTTGAAAACTATGGGCTCTATATCTCTCTTTATATTCTTCGTCACTCTGCTTGTTCTAGCTAGACAGGTGAGTGTTCTTTTTTTAAAGGGGAGGTACATTTGCTAATTTATAGATTAAAACAGCTGATGTTTATCATGTTATTTGCATATTCTATGTGTGCATGTTCACATAAAGAAGAAATTCTACTACTGCCGTGAAAGCAGAAAGGACTACTGTAATAAAATAGTTATAGATATCATTAAATACATTTTACAAAGAAACTTTATTCATTGGAAATATAAAAGCTTTTTATTTTATTTGAAATCAAAATATATTTATATAATTTTAAATTGAGATATATATATATATATATGTATGTATGTATGTATATTTGAAGAGTTCAGATGCAAAAGCCTCTAAGTGACGTCTGAAATTTTCCTCTAAAATAAGCATTTTTATCAGGCTCCTATATTTATGTTTGTCACATTCGCTACTGTGTTGGAGCGCGGAGTGAGAAACGAGGAGACGTTGAGTACATCAACAAGGAGATTAATAAAATCAAGGAAACCAGGAAAACACACGTAGCTGAGGATGTTGACATTCACAATACCGGACGACCAAACTTAGAATAGGGCTCACTATAAATAGACAGGACTAAAGGATGGGATGACGAGACACACCTGGAACTAATGAAACAAACATGATTAGAACAGGAACAGGAAGAACCAAATAAGGGCAAAAGGAAACATTTGGGGAGTAAAACACACAAAACACGGAACAGAGTCTGACATTACTCCCCAGGGGTGGGTGGTACCCGTTCAGGGGCGCCATGGCGGATCAGGCAGCTCTGGGAGACATGGCGGAGCAGACAGTTAAGGAGGCCATGGCAGAGCAGACAGTTCAGGAGGCAATGGCGAAACAAGGAGCTCGGGGAGCCTGGCCTCGGCACTTGGCCCGGCCTCCAGGGATGGACCCCTACTACCCCCCTCACAAAAAATCCTTGGGGAGAATAGTTTTTAGAGGGCCTCCATAGGCCTAACTCGGGAACTGTGGCCCTCTTTGGGCTGGATAAGGTAACTGGAGCCCTCCTTGGGCTAAACTCGGGGACTGGGGCCCTCTCTGGGCCAAACTCGGGGACTGAAACCCTCTCTGGGCTAAACTCCGGGGCTGGAGCCCTCTCTGAGCTAAACTCGGGGGCTGGAGCCCTCTCTGAGCTAAACTCGGGGGCTGGAGCCCTCTCTGGGCTAAACTCGGGGACTGGAGCCCTCTCTGGGCTAAACTCGGGGACTGGAGCCCTCTCTGGGCTAAACTTGAGGACTGGAGCCGACACCGAAGCGAGCTCTGGGGCAGGGATGAGGGCGGAGAATAGTCCCCTTCTCCTCATCCTCCTCCTTTGGCTGAGGGTAAATGGTGCGACCGGCGGGCTTGAGTGAGCCGCGGCTGGTGAGCTTGACTGATGAACAGCCAGCTGACTTGACTGAGGATGGATGGGACTACTGTGTGATGCCTCTGGGCTGGCGTTTGAGATCAGAGAGGAGACAGGATCTGCTGACGAACCGAGCCAGGTTGATGTAATCGGGCAGGGTCCACCTGGACCTTGCCAGTGGCATCCGCTGAGCGATCCCCTCATCCAAACCACCCCAGAAATAGTCCACCAGAGTCCACCGGTCGAGGGAAATCCGCTCTGAGCAGGCGAGGAGCTCCTGGATGTACTCTTCCAGGGGACGGCCATCTTGATACACCGAACACAATGGTTCAAGGGGATCCATAGAAAAAGACCAAAAGAAAACACTTTCTAAACCGGGGGGGAAAAAAAACACGGAGAGTAGGGAGCCGCTTACTGTTTAGGTCTGGTATTCTGTCACGTTTGCTACTGTATTGAAGCGCGGCACAAGGAGACGTGGAGTACACCAACAAGGAGATTTTAATGAAATCAAGGAAACCAGGAAAACACACGTAGGTTGACATTTACAATACCGGACGACCAAACTTAGAACAGGGCTCACTATAAATACACAGGACTAGATGATGGGATGACGAGACACACCTGGAACTAATGAAACAATAAACATGATTAGAACAGGAACAGGAAGAACCAAATAAGGGCATAAGGAAACACTTGGGGAGCGAAACACACAAAACACGGAACAGAGTCTGACAATGTTCAGCTATTTCTCTTTAATTGCATAGAAAAGGACCTATATATTGCCATTAGAGTAAAATTACTGAACCTAAACATAGGAGCCTGATAAAAATGCTCATTTTAGATGAAAATTTCAGATGGCACTAAGAGGCTTTTGCATCTGAACTCTAGTATGTAAATATATAGAAGTACAGAACTGCAAAAAAGCATCATTGAGTATTTGTATTGTGTACGTATATATGCTGTGTGATGAGAATAGGACTTTCTTTTATCATATGGATTTGCTCTGTCGTGTTTGTAACTGAAATAGCGCTGTGACCTCCAGTTTCTTTACCTCTGTGTCCTCTTGTAACAGAATGAATATTACTGTAGGTTGGATTTCCTGTGGAAGAACAAGTTCAAGAAAGAATGCGAGGAGATAGAAACCATGGAGAACCTTAATCGTGTTCTGTTGGAAAACGTTCAGCCAGCCCATGTAGCAGAGCACTTTCTGGCCAGGAACTGGAAGAACGAGGTAAAAATGGAGATGGAAAGAACAACTAAAGAGCTAGCCTGTACTGCAATTTATATACTGTTTGTCTTAGGAGGTATGCATCCCAAATTCACATGGTGAAAATAGAATGAGCTTCCCTACTTCAAAGCTACCACAATACTGTGTTATATATTCAGAAAAAAGTGTTACTCTTGCACTACAAAATTGTTATATGTCTTAATATGTCTCAACAATACTGGCTTGCTTCATACCTAAAAGTATATACTTAACTAGCACAGAAAAACATTTTATCTATAGGTAATGAGATTAAAAGTGCATCTAACAATAACTTGAATTTAGATGCTTGAAAGTGCTTGACAACTGACAGCTGTTTTCCTCTGTTTGAATTATAGCTTTGAAGAAAAATCTTTTGCGATTATAACTTTTAAGCAATGCTATCTGTTTGAAAGTCAGTCCTTGGATATTTATGGCTGAGCTGCCTTTTCCTCTGTGAATGACAGGATTTGTATCACCAATCATATGACCTGGTGTGTGTGATGTTTGCTTCTATCCCGGACTTCAAAGAGTTCTACACAGAATCAGATGTAAACAAGGAAGGTCTTGAGTGCCTCAGACTACTCAACGAAATCATTGCAGACTTTGATGAGGTAACGTATTGCTTCTTCAGGTACTTTTAGAAAAAAAAAAGTTGTTTCCTTTTTTACTCTTTAACTTTTATGCCATTGAAGTGTACTTTGAACTTACTGTAGTGTGCAAATTCTGCTTGCTTGCTATGGAATTGCATTCGCCCATATGAAATTAATCTTATTATGTCAAAAATAAATGTTATTTCCATGATGCAGTCATTTTTCACAAAGCAGTTTTGATGGTTTGTTTGATGTCAACTCTGGTTATTTTGTCTTTCCTGTGTAGTTGCTCTCTAAGCCAAAGTTTAGTGGAGTGGAGAAGATAAAGACTATTGGAAGCACATATATGGCAGCCACTGGACTTAATGCCACACCAGGACCAGAATATACACAGGTATCAGGAATGTATGCTATCAATCGTCTGTGAAATTATGCAAATCGTTCATGGGAATCAGATGCAGTTTTCATCCTGATTATTTATTTATTTGATTAATTTATTAATTTTCTTTTAATTCTTGTAACATTTTGGTGGTCCAACGCTACTCTTTGAATAAAGAGATTTGTGTGTGTGTGTGTGTTTATAGGAGCATGACAGGCAGTATATGCACATTGGTACCATGGTGGAGTTTGCCTTTGCACTGGTGGGGAAGCTTGATGTCATCAATAAACATTCCTTCAATGATTTCAAACTTAGAGTGGGTGAGTAAAAAAATAATAATAAGTGTGTAACATGGAAGTAATATACCATGCATTATAGTCAAATAATACTGTATCTTCATTTCAATTGGATGACAATACATTTAAACAAATATTTTCAGTATCATTACAGATTTTCTCAATCGATTTGACACTTTTCTCCAATGCAGTGTACTTGTTCTCGAAACAATTAGCACAGTCATCCAAACACAAAATTATCTTAACCAAACAGTTCAACTTTACTGCAAAATGAAGCACTGCATTTATTTCTAGTAATGCATTTATTAAAAGTAAATAGTAACATCAAATCTATAGGTGTGTTCTCTATTGATTTTAAAACACATTCAGCTGTAGATGCACAAATATGCTAATGAAAATACATGTTTATTGTAATTCTTCAACAGGGAGTTTTGTTTTTATATATAGTGTGCATATCTAAACAAAATAAAAAAATGTTATCCAACATCTGCTGTCACCCATGTGAAAAAAACTAATTGCCCCTTTAAACTTAAAATCTGTTCATTCCACCTTTAGCAGCAAGAACTGCAAACAAACTTTTCTGAAAACTACAGATCAGTCTTTTACAGCACAGTGGTGGATATATATATATATATATATCCACCACTGTGGAGAAAAAATTTAAGAAGTTTGAATCCATGCTTGACAAGCTCCTGTCTCAACATCTCCAAAGGCCTCTTCCTTTGTGGCTGGTGCTGTTGTTATGGACCACGTGTGTGTGTGTGTGTGTGTGTGTGTGTTTGCTGTATACATGAATAATCCTGAATTATTGATCTTGCCATTCATTTGTATCTGGAAGAGAATTTCATTGCATTTTATCTAGACTGCATATTTGCTGCGCTGGCATCGTAGGAGAAAAAATGTAAGAAGTTTGAATCCATGCTTGACAAGCTCCTGTCTCAACATCTCCAAAGGCCTCTTCCTTTGTGGCTGGTGCTGTTGTTATGGACCACCGTGTCTACAATGCTCCTGTTCCATTCAAAATAATCTTGATTGTCTGCCTGAATGATCTCAAACTTAAATTCTGAAAAATGTTTAGACATTTACAGTCAATAACTGAAGTTGTCCCAGAAGGACTACAAATCTGTACTATCATAGTAAAACTCCTCTCTAGTCATCTCTTCTCCCTTTCCTTCTCCTCTCCTCTTTTCTCACATCCTGCTCTCTGCTTATCTCTCTCATTGCACCTCTTTCTCTACCCACTCCATCACCTTAGCCTCACACCACTTTCTTTACCCCCACCCCTATTTTTATTAGGGGTTCAAGCACATAGTGCTGCAACCCTATTCTAATTGTTAGGAGTTTTATTATTATTATTATTATTCCCTAAAACTGATTGTGCAGCCCAAACCTAGAGAGCTGAAACTTTGTCAGATTGTAGTAGTCCGGCCTTCTTGTCAGATCCAAAGACTCACCGCACTCGGCCAATAGAGGGCGCTACAGCGATCAAAAATGCAATGTCATAGACTCAATTGGATCTTATATCATTGGATTCCTTAGCTCAATCAAAACAAAATGGCTATCTCCGATTTCATTTCCGTCTGATAAAATTTTTTTTGTCAGAAACCTACTTTTGCGAACTAGTCCTAGGTTTTTCCCCCGGTCGGAACCAAACCAGTGCAGAAATGTTCTTTGGACAATAAATATAAAAAATGATCCAAAAAAAGTTTGAAATTTCAACTCACCGTCGCTTAGGGACGCAAAAAAATCTGTTAGGGACTGGGCCATTTTTACTAAAATGGCTATAACTCCTGAACGGACTGAGATATCTTCACCAAACTTGGTACTCATGTGTGCAAGTTCAATCTTTGGTCAAATAAAAACAATTCGCAGTTCTGCCACTTGGTGGCGCTATAAGACGAAAAAAACCTAAAAATGACTATAACTATGCAACTGTTGGTCCGATCGACTTGAAAATTGGTATGCATGTGTCTTCGTCCAAAGGGGCACAAGTGTCTATGAGGACATTCGCGTATCTAAAAACACATGGCCGCCAATTGGTCAAAGAAGTTTAAGCACCTATTGGACAAGGTTAACGGAGGTCGATCAGAACAAAACTCGGTGGGCATATTCGACTCATGGCCCTAAAGGTCTGTAAGAATTTTGAAAGAAAATGGCCACTAGTTGGCGCTAACGAGCTTTTTTGGCTCAGTAATCATGTGGTGTTTCACAAATCCACACAATATGCATATCATTCGATAGACCTCCTCATAAACAACTTTGCCTCAAGAACCATTGCTGTCAGTCAAATCATTCATTAATTATTCACAAATATGTTCAAAACCTACTTTTGCGAACTAGTCCTAGGTTTTTCGCTCAATCTCAATCAAACCACTGCAGCGATATTCTCTGGACTCTTTAGATCAATAATTAAATTTTTTTTTTTTTAATTTTGTCCTTTGGTTATCTTTAACGGGGTACTTTAGAAAAGGGGTGTGGTCAAATATACCCATAAGCATATAAAACTTAAACGAAAACTCGGTGACTCGAAACTTGGTGAAACCATGTGTCAGATGACTCTTAACAAGCATGCAAAGTTTCATGGAGATCGGACCATAGGTGGCGCTATAACAGTTAAAAAGACCTCAAAAACACAAAATTTGAATAGAAAATGACCTCATATTGTAGAACATGTACATATATTCACAGAAACACCAGATCTTCATATCATATGATAGAACTCCTCATTCTGAACAACTTCGCCTCTGGGACTAATGCTGTCAGTCAAATCGTTAATTAAATATTTTAAATTATGTTACAAACCTACTTTTGCGAACTAGTCCTAGCTTTTTCGCTCAATCTCGATCAAACCCCTGCAGTGTTATTCTCTGGACTCTCTAGATCAATAATTATCAAAAAAATGTAGAATTTTGTCCTTTGGTTACCTTTAATGGGGTCATTTAGAAATGGGGTCTGGTCAAATATACCCAAAACATGTGTCAGATGACTCTTAACAAGCATGCAAAGTTTCATGGAGATCGGACCATAGGTGGCGCTATAAAAGTTAAAAAGGCCTCAAAAACACAAGATTTGTATAGAAAATGACCTCAATATGTAGAACATGTTCATATATTCGCACAAGCACTAGATCTTCATATCATATGATAAATCTCCTCATTCTGAACAACTTTGCCTCTCTGACCAATGCTGTCAATAAAACTGTTAATTAAATATGTGAGATTATTTAAAACACCTACTTTTATGAACTAGTCATAGATTTTAAACTCAAAATCAATAAAATCAGTGCAGTACTATTCTCTAGACTCTCTAGGTCAATAATTATCAAAAAAATGGTTTTATCAAAAACACATTTTTACAACTATAAACCAGTAATTTTATAATATGTTCTTTACATAGTGTACCCAAAGGCCTATAAATCATAAAAGAAAGCCTACAACATCTCTCAAAACTGTGTAAAATGATACATAATTTCGTTCAAAACAAGCATGCAAAATTTAAGAGAGATTGGGCAAAAAAATGACACTATAATAGTTGTAAAGGTTAAAAACACGGTGTTGTATGAGAAATTGCAATTATAACCACTAGATGGCAGTGGAAGACCACTAATGGGCTCATTAAATGCCCTAAAACAGTACTGTTCATAGGTTAGGTTATGGATTCATGCTAAGATATTATAAAATCACTGTTATAACATTTAAAATCACATTGCGTCAAAGTTTACCATTTTGTTTATACAGACATATCCGTTTTTACAATTATGCCAGATTATGATTACAGTGAAACCTGAAAATGACATATTAACTCATAAAAATAGAAGACTTGCAATAAGTTTTGTCACCTATAATTTAACTCAAATATCTATATCTGCAACAAAATGTGTGTGCATGTATGTGTGTGTGTGTGTTTGTTTAAGCATGCTGATTGAGTATTAATATACTAGTTTAATAATTTCATTTCCGTGTGTGTGTGTGCGTGTATGTGTGTGTGTGTGTCTTTGAGCCTATTCTCTATATTGGATGTGTTTTACTGTCAGTCATACATCCAGGTTGGCCAAGACCACCTTAAAGGCCTTAAAGTGCTTGAACCCCGGTAATTGCTGCTTGCAGCTATATTTTATTATTATTTTTATTATTTGCATATTCATTCTTGCTCTTTGTATACTTTCCCTTTTATTACTACTCTAAAGCAATTGTGATAAATGTGTAAACGATTAGGAAAACTGCATTTCTTGTGTTGAGTGTATGATTAACCGAATAGTTATCAGTTTAGAGCCAATCGAAAATATACCATGTTCATTTGATAGAATGACAAATTACAGAGTTTGGTTTGTTGTGTTTTGGACAAATGGTACATAAATGATTGTAATTTGTGTAAAACCTTTTTTTCATTTCAGATATTTTGAAGTATTGGTTGGTTGTATTAACTATTGTGAAAACATTTGAGAGTTTTGTGCATATTGTTTTGAGGAAATTACTTGCATGATTTGTAATTTGTTTGAAATGAATGAAAACATACAATCTGTACAATTATAAAGTGTTCAGGTCACTGTTAACTTTTTTGAGAACAGTGAACTGAGTTTGGAGAAATGTGTCAAATCGATTGGGAAAAACTGTAAGATATATACAAATGAATATTATTTACTGCCATCTGATTATATGCATATGTGTGTGTGTGTGCGTGTGTGTGTGTATACAGTAGTCAACATTTGAAGTGGATCAAAAAAGTTCATCAAACGCATTTTGGTTTTAGGACAACTTTAATGAAAGGTTTTGATCCACTTCAAATGTTGACTA